>NC_079564.1:717500-983279 GCF_015846415.1 Triplophysa dalaica | reverse complement strand
ACCTGCGACGAACCTTCTTAGCCCTGTGTCGATCCTCTTCGCCTCTCGGCCCTGTGACGAACCTCTTCGGCCCTGTGACGAACCTCTTCGGCCCTGTGACGAACCTCTTCGGCCCTGTGACGAACCTCTTCGGCCCTGTGACGAACCTCTTGGCCCTGTGACGAACCGCTTAGGACCTGTGACGAACCTCCTTAGACCTGTGACGAACCTTCTTAGCCCTGTGACGAACCTTCTTAGCCCTGTGATGATCCTCTTCAGCCCTGTGACGAACCTTCTTAGCCCTTGATGAACCTCTTCAGCCCTGTGTCGATCCTCTTCGGCCCTGTGTCGAACCTCTTCGGCCCTGTGTCGATCCTCTTCGGCCCTGTGATGAACCTCTTCAGGTCTGTGACGATCCTCTTCCGCCCTGTGTCGATCCTCTTCGGCCCTGTAACGAACCTTTTCGGTCCTGTGACGAACCTCTTCAGGTCTGTGTCGATCCTCTTCGGCCCTGTGTCGATCCTCTTCGGCCCTGTAATGAACCTTTTCAGGTCTGTGACGATCCTCTTCCGCCCTGTGTCGATCCTCTTCGGCCCTGTAACGAGCCTTTTTGGCCCTGTGTCGATCCTCTTTGGCCCTGTGTCGATCCTCTTTGGCCCTGTGTCGATCCTCTTTGGCCCTGTGTCGATCCTCTTTGGCCCTGTGTCGATCCTCTTTGGCCCTGTGTCGATCCTCTTCGGCCCTTTGTCGATCCTCTTCGGCCCTGTGTCGATCCTCTTCGGGCCTCTGATGAACCTCTTCGGCCCTGTGTCGATCCTCTTCGGCCCTGTGTCGATCCTCTTCGGCCCTGTGTCGATCCTCTTCGGCCCTGTGTCGATCCTCTTCGGCCCTGTGTCGATCCTCTTCGGCCCTGTGTCGATCCTCTTCGGCCCTGTTTCGATCCTCTTCGGCCCTGTGTCGATCCTCTTCGGCCCTGTGATGAACCTCTTCGGCCCTGTGATGAACCTCTTCGGCCCTGTGTCGATCCTCTTTGGCCCTGTTTCGATCCTCTTCGGCCCTGTGTCGATCCTCTTCGGCCCTGTGATGAACCTCTTCGGCCCTGTGTCGATCCTCTTCGGCCCTCTGATGAACCTCTTCGGCCCTGTGTCGATCCTCTTCGGCCCTGTGTCGATCCTCTTCGGCCCTGTGTCGATCCTCTTCGGCCCCTGTGTCGATCCTCTTCGGCCCTGTGTCGATCCTCTTCGGCCCTGTGTCGATCCTCTTCGGCCCGGTGTCGATCCTCTTCGGCCCGGTGTCGATCCTCTTCCGCCCTGTGACGAACCCGTTCAGCCCTGTTGATAGCTGAAGGTGACAAACTGAAAATCTATGGCTTTACTGAGATCCTGTAAAATATTTGATTAAATGACTCTCCCTCAAACATTTTCGTATTATTTTGCTTCTGCAAATAGTGTGTTGTATACCTTACACAAAGTTACCATGTTTTTATTTCAGTACAATGTAGTTTTGGGTTAACTATTTTAGTTTTATTTGTAGTAAAAACATGGTTATTTTTTGCGATGTTGCAAAGAAAAGCATAAATGAAATGACAGGATGCCAGAGGTGTTGATTTAAGCAAATATGGCGTTACAGTCTGCATAAGAATTGTCTGTGGTTCAGCTTCTTTGACACATGCATATTTTACATCTCAGTATTATTAAAAGATTATTATTAATATCAATTCTTAACGAAAATTAATTATGGATAGATTATACTAAACTTGAATCTTTTTAATTAATTGCCATTTGGAAGACACTTTCATGCTGAATAGTGATTAAAAAAGCATTTATTACTGGGACATTTTTACCCTTGAGCATCCAGGAGTTAAGTGTCTTTTTCAAGAGCCCAATAATGAGTCTTCTCCTCAATGTTCTTTACAACACACCATAGTGTCATGCATTACTGCTTGGCTGACAGTTGACAAACATTTACCTTCCCTGATCAATCTACAGACTTTGGGGTCAATAATCTTGCATCTGTATGTCAGTGGGATCAATATTACATGACTGGATGTCTTGACTTCATACTGGATGCTGTTTGTAATTCTGTGCTAACAGAAAAAGATGTGGAGCTCAGTGTTAGTTGAGTCTGAAGCCCTGAAACGTGTGACTTCATCTTCATTCTCTGGTGTGAGCGCTCACTGAACTGTCAGAGCCCACAGGAGTGACACCACGTGGCGGTGTCAGCGACAACAAATAGTAATAGGAACCAAGACTTCAGGAAGTCAGAGTCTCTCCAGGTGAAGGGATTCTTACTGTACCAGATGATTTTGTACCTGACATGATGTCTCACAAATAAGACAATTGTTAATATACATGAAGAGTATTGAGTTGTAAAACGAATGTAGATCATAGAGGTAAAATAATCAGTATTCGGATAAATGTGATGAGAAATGTTTGAGTTGATCTTGAGATCTTCAATAATGTTGAGTTTGGATTTCAGATGAGACAAATCTGAGCTCAGTTTAAACATTGTGGATATCTCTTCTCAAACTCTGACACACACATTTGTGACATTTGCCTTTTTATTAGGAAAAATATTAGATGCAGAAGAACACAATAAGGATAAAATCGAGATCTTTAAACTTTTCTGTCGTTTTTCTTTTAAAGGGGTTTGTATATGGCTAAAAACTACTTTATTTACATTTACATTTATGCATTTGGCAGACGCTTTTATCCAAAGCGACTTACATTGCATTGACCTATACATTTATACTTAGGTAAATTCAATCCCCTGGGATCAAGCCCACAAACTTGCGTTGTTAACATTGTCAAGCCATTAACATCCAGACAGAAAGATGCAGACGATGATGCGGAGGATTGTGGGTGGTGAACGCACAACTAACCCTATTCATGTGTATGATTTTTCGTAACTGTAAGTTTATTTACAGTCTGAAACAGTATGAGCTGTGAAGGTGTGTGTTTGGAGGAAGAATCCCTCAATTACATCCCTCACTGGAACGGTATTTCAGGATCGCTGTGGTTAATGGCCATCCCACAGCTGCAAACATCTGTCCTGTCAGTCAATGCTTCACACAGTCTGATTGGCTGTGATGTAGATCAGTACAACCGTCTCAGCCAATCAGAGGTGAAGGAACAGCGGGGAAAGATTTTTATAATGGCATTATTCTCGGTTATACACCAGTTCATGTCAACTTTAGGAAAACAAATATTGCTGTGAGTTTATATTTTCTCTTCTTATAGTATGTGATAAAACATAAGTCTGAGTTATTATAGTGTTCTAATTTAAATGATCTTTTGATATTTTTAGACGTTAATATTTGTTGAATTATTTGCTGTTTTGTGCTTTTGTCATTTTATTTTAATAATGCTGTGTAAATTCAATTATTGTAATATTTGTTATAGTTTTAGACTAGTTTTTGATCATTTTCAGTGAATCATTTTAGTGCCTCAGCTTAAATTTATTTCAGTTTATTGCTAAGGCAACATTTGTCATTTTTTGTCATCTTGTCAAGTTTTTTTTCAAATAATATTCAAGCTGGATTTGTATTTGATTGCAATTGACAGAACAGTTAACATTTTATTACAGTAGTTGTGAATTTTTTACAGTTTTTAAGTTTGCAGTTTTATAAGTTAATAGTTTTCAGTTGCTGGAGTTGCTAGTTTCAGTTTTAGAGTTTTGGTTATCAGTCTGTTAAACTGATTTTTAATTTTCATAAAATCTTTCCACAATTGATATTTTATACTAAAATGAAATAGTTTTCCACTTTTTCTGAAGACTTTAAATGGTCTTACTGACAATGCAGTGAAATGTTATTTTAATATTACATGTGTATATTGTGTAATATTGTGTTTTTCATGTAACTGTAAAGTCATGGAGTGTGTGTGTGTTGTGTTTAAAGTGGAACATATGTCTGAGACTACCAGTGAAAATGATTAATGTAATAATGTAATACAATGATCAAAATACGGGTTTAGTGCTACATTTGGTACAAAAAATGATGTAGTCTCAGATTTTGGACTCCTACTGTCTTATGTGCAACTCTATCTTGGGTTTCTTTAAACTTTAAAGTTTTCTTTAAAGTTACTTCTTTAAAAAACACACACACACACACACATACCCTAATAGTCCCTAGACCGCTTTTGCCTTCCCATCAAAGAGGTTTCATTACCCTTGCAATACTGCTCATTCTGCGATACGAGCTACTAAAGAGTGTTCCTGCCCTCCTGAAGTGCACTGATCTGTGTGTCTCCTCTCCAGGCGAGGACTCCACGCAACGCTGCCGGGCAGCAGCAGCAGCAGCAGCAGCAGCATTCGCTGGGCGAGCAGGAAGGAGGGCGTCTCTGCTATGCGTCTGCTGAGAGTCTGGAGAGCATGGCCGACGCTGAGCTCCCTCTGGGCTTCAGTCGCTCAAACATTCTCAGACAAAGCCTGCCGCTGGCCCGATCACCCAGCCAGGCCAAACTAAGAGCTCCAGGTACAACTTTTTTCAAGTCATTGTGTTTGTCAATGTTTCTCTCACCAAACAGATGTAGTGTGAGAACAGATTGTTAATGCTTCTGTTGAAGGGGCGTTAAGATGTTAATGACATCATGATGGTGCTTCAACATTTTTGCTTTACTGTCTTGAGGTCACGTGGTTGATGATTTACGTTTAATCATTTAGCAGACGCTTTTATCCAAAGAGTTCAGGGAGCAGTAAGCAATATATCATACAGGAGCAATAATACTAGTTTCAACAAAAGCTAGAGAAAGATTTTTATTTGTCTGTCAAGTATGATGTGATGTATTTCTGTGTAGTATATTAGAGTTCAGGGCAATTCCAGCGCTATGGACGTGACAGAGAATTAATTAGTTACTATTATATCAAACTATCTCTTTATATTTTACTGAACCCTTGTTGATAGAGTCTAAACATCAAAAAATGTCCGTCTATGAAAAAATCTATTTTTTAAAAAGAGAAATAAACATGCGTTATGGATGTGACAAAAATGGATGCACATTTGAAGAGAGATGTCACATGGGTATTTGAGCCAACAAATGTTCAAATCTGTGCTGTTACTATAGAAAAAAACTCTTTTTTTTTTTTTTAAATTTTTTTAGTGGTAACGTTGACATTTTCACGGAATTGCCCATCACTCAAAAATGAAACACAATAGAAGATATTTTGAGGATTTTTATTGCTTAACAATAAGTCCATTGGCTTCCCTTATATGGCCATTTCTCAAAATATCTTCTTTTGTGTTTCACAGAATAAAGAGTCGTTTGCAGATTGCGCCCTTGGGTGAATGAATGATGACAAATCTTAATAACTTTTTGGTGAACTGTCCCTATAAGATTGCATGAAGAGGCACCAATTTCCTACAAACATACAATAAAAATGGTTTAAAATGTGTGTGTATATACTTACTTATACTCATACTTACATTATTTCTGCCCCCCCCTCTCTCTCTTTCTCTCACTCTCTCTCTCTTTCTCTCTCTCTCTCTCTCTCTCTCTCTCTCTCTCTCTCTTTCTCTCTCTTTCTCTCACTCTCTCTCTCTCTCTCTCTCTCTCACACGCTCTCTCTCTCTCTCTCTCTCTCTCTCACTCTCTCTCTCTCTCTCTCTCTCTCTCTCTCTCTCTCAGCGGTGTTATTCCTTCAGTTTGGGGATGAAACGCGGCGCGTGCACATCACTCATGAGTTGACTAGTATGGAGACGCTGCACGCGCTCATCGTGCACATGTTCCCTCAGAAGCTGACGATGGGCGCGCTGCGCTCCCCCGCCACGGCTCTGCTCATGAAGGACGAGGCTCGCAACATCTTTTACGAACTGGAGGACCCTCGTGACATCCACGACCGATGCCTCATCAAGATTTACTACAGAGACGCGCATTATACCCCACAACACACGCAGCACCCCGTACACCACGGCCACATCGCCAACGGAGACCTGCGCGTGAGTAAATCCTGACAGAGATACGGTACAAATCTGACAGGTTCAGGATCCTCAGGTGCTATAAAAAAGAAAAAATATGATATCTTTCAGTTTATAACCTTATCCTTCCATACTTCCATACAAAATGTAAATATATTTGTCTATTTCTACAAACTTAGTTTTTTACATGAAAGCTTACTTTTAAAGGGACAGTATTGCTTAAAATATCTTCTTTTGTGTTCCACATAAGAAAGAATCATGTACAGGTTTTAAATGACATGAGAGTTATTTTGGGGTGAACTTTACGCATTGTTAAACTTCTTTTTACTGCACAAGGTAGGCTAAAGCGACCTTTTCACATTCTTAAAACATACATCTTGTCACATGTCACGTGCTCTTCACTAATCCCGTCTGTCTCTCTTTTCTTTCCTCCAGAGAGAGCTTGTGTACACCTCGAGGGAATCGTCTCCCACGCGCCGTTTAAACCCGATGCCGTCTTCCGCTTCACCCTCTGGCTCTCCTTCACGCTCGCAATCTCGTCTTTCTTACTCGGGCGGGCGTCCTTCCTCTTACGCGGGTCCCCATCCGTCACCCCAGATGCACCCTTATCAGCACCAACACCACGGCCACCCCCCTCAGCAGACTGGCCACCCCCACCCTGCATTTTGCCCCTCCCCCAGCGCTATCCTGGAGCGCCGTGACGTGAAACCGGATGAGGAAATCACGTCGTCGTCGAAGAGCATGGTGCTCCTTAAAAACGAAGCAATATATGCAGACCCGTACGCGCTCGTGCAGGACCCTCGGCTCAGTGTGGCCTCGTCGCAGGCCCTGGCATACCGCCGCGGCTCTGTCCGCTCCATCGCCGGCTACCCTGCTGCTGCGTTACAGTGTGAGCTTGAGGGCGCCCTCTACAGACCCGGAGGACACATATATGCAGATCCGTACGCCACTATGGGTTTCCGCACCCTGCCCCCAGCCTCACCACAAAAACTGTCTGATGGCAGGGATCCGTACGGAAGCCACCCGGGTCGAGCATCCCCTGGCAGACACGGGTTCCGTAAAGATGGAACTGTATACATAGAGAGCCCTAAAAATCGTCCGGGAGGGCCGCCTATGGATCAGATATGTATGATTGGGGGCCCTGGAACCGACGGAGGGCCAGTGCCAGTTTACAGCCCAGCATTACCTGGCAATGAAGAAACCAGGTGACAGGATTTTCACTGATAAACCTGTTTGCTTATATAGAAAAAATATAGTGCTTATCTAGTGTGTATGTGTGTGTAATGGTGGTTTCCTCCCCTAGAGAGCGTATGGAGGCCATGGAGAAGCAGATAGCCAGTCTGACTGGTCTGGTTCAGAGTGTTTTAACCCGTGGACCGGACAGCCCGTAAGAAATGTTGTTTTTATTTCAGTACCACAATCAGCAGTCTGACATTTAAATGTAAGGGTTTGACACAAATTAAAGTCCCCGTGAACCGGAAGTTGCGATCATTTTTTCTTCCATAATTTGACGTACTTCCAAGTGAAATGGAATTTCAAATGAGAAAATAGTGGGCGTGGCTTTCGTCTTTCTCTGCGATTGGATGCATAAAATGCATTTTAAAATGAAACCGGCAGCAGACTAACAGTTGAAGGGGATGAGTTAACGGATGCTCCGCCCAAGCCGTCTAACAAAGGTCGTTTAAGATGGATAGTCATTACAGGACGGAAGTGCATTTTCAGATTTTAAATGAAGATTGTGAGGGCACATGAATTCTAAAAAATATAATGACCCACATTGATAAGCGATTTACAATAAACGCTGCAATATTTCATGAAAAAAATGCATTGTCATTTTTAATTTCACTGGGACTTTAACACACACATGTTGAAATTTGGCCACCATTGAATCTCTTAAGATTGAATGTGTAATGCAGTTGTATCACACTTAACCTTAAATTCCAAAGTATAGTCTCATTAATCTAAAATACAGTATATAGTGTAGACATACAAGATCTAAGTTTTTCATAGAGACGTGTTTTATGTTGGTCTTGCAGTGATAAGACAGAAACAGCGAGTGACTGCTCTGCTCCTGAAAGTGAGTATCACACCGTGTCTGTGTTCACACTTTCAAATTAATAACTTGAATTAGGCTACGTTTGATATTTTATGACTTGCTCTGCAAATTGTCACCTTGAAAACAGTCAACCGTCATATCTGTGGCTGCTGTACTTGATGTATTGTAGAAACCTGCTCACTAACAAACAGACTCAAGAAAAGTGTGAGCATTAAGTCATTTCAGTGAGTTAATAATTTCCTAAAGTCTTCCCTAGAGCACAGGTGCGATATTTACTTGTTAAGTGTGTTGGTGAAAGCTATAATGATTTCAGGCTAGTATAAGAAAAAGAGAAGCGTATAATAAACACATATAATATAATAATAACACAATAAAAACACGATAAAATAATAAAAAACATGATTTTTGAAAAATATTGAAACATTGTTTACTCATTTTGGAAACAAACTCTTCAAATATCGCTGCTGTCCTGCTGAGACCTTGTATCTCCATATTTTGTGATATTTATGTTTGCCATGAATCATTATTATTAGCCATTCTCTGTCACTGGGTTTTTTTAAATATTTAACCAATATAAAGTATTAAAAAGTGCTTGTCAACTTTGATAACATAGTATGTAATTATTTAAAAAGTAGAGTTTTTTTCCTGAATAACATCGACTTTGGACATAAAAGCTTTCATAAGGTCGATATGTACATGGATCTGGAGTAAAACATGAAAAGAATGTATTTAAAACACATGTTATTTTTTACTAGTGTGGTGCTAAATTGAGTTTTGCACAAAATGATGATAATCAGGGATCATAATATAAGAATGAGGTGGATTTAGCTTCTTTTGCATTAGCCCGAGTTTTCCATGATTTGGTTGATCAGAAGTGTAAATAGTACACTGAGAGAAACCGTTATCACAATACATATGTTTTAAGATTTGGCATGAAACTTATCCTACACCGTTTGTGCAGACACCAATGACAGCAACCACAAAGCATCGTCCTTTCAACCTGATATACTGTTAGTAGATCCTAATAATACACTGCTAAGCAATCCACTCCAGCATCACGTTGGCGGGTTTTACTAAGATCTAGTTGTAAACTATGTGGTTTTTAATGAAAACAAAACAAAGAGTTACAATGTTGCAGTTCACGTTGATTCATGAAAGCAACGATCAGGTTCTTCAGACCTGATCGTTGTCTAATAATGACAGAATGAAAAGATTTGTGTATGTGTGTTTGTGCACTATAGTGTGTATTGTTTGGGACGGATAACTGGTGACCTTTTATATTTCAGCTGGCAGGTTTAGAAAGAAAAAAGGTATATTACTGTATGTGTGGTTGTCTGTCACCCTCGGTTCTAATGTGTTGCACTGCGATTCTTTCTCAGGAGTGTATAAAACGTTTTCATGCTAATATTCAGGGATCTCAGATCCTGGAGTTTGAAAACCCTCTGTTTATGTATATACAGTGTTTATAAAAAGTATTCACCCCCTTGGACTTTTGTTGTTTATTTATTTAAAATTCAAAATTCTGTATTGACAAGTGGTCAAAATTTCCATTTCGATAGGAAACGGTTCAACTGTTGAAAAAGTCCAATGAGTGAGAATGATGCTTTTATGTCGCTGTATATATGTCTGTCCTATGATTATCCCGGAATGTATTTGTTGTAGTCATGAAATTCCCACTAACACTCTTAAATGTCTATTTACGGGAATGTCCTGTCTGCTATTTTTCAGTCTTTCAAAGGATCTTAACAGAGAGCAAGACGTTTGTGTTTCTTAATCTACTGTATATAGCGTTCTGAATGTCAATGCAAATGTAAAGGTCTGAATTTGAATGTTTGTTGCATGAATATACACCGGGCAATACACGGACTGTCTACTCGGTTGTGTTGCATTTGTCTTTTGATGTGCCTGTACTACCGATTCAACTCAAAGGGAGTTGTTTTTGTTGGGTACATCGACACATAAAGCAGAATAAAATAGCTAATAGACTCATGGTAATCGCACACTGTCAAAGGTCAACGTTTTAAATAATGTTGCATGACACTAATATATGACTTTCACTCCCGGACTGGTAGTCTCGTCCCCGTCTGCCGCCCCTGGCCCTGATGCCACCCCCGCCCACTGGAGAGTCTCTACCTATAGCGATGTCCCGTTCCCAAATGCAGCTGCATCTCAGCGACCTGCAGCAACACACAGCTGAACTGCGCAAAAAACTGTCAGAACTTGCGACAAACTGCAGGCGAGTGTTTTATTTGTGTGTGTCCGTGGCTCTAAATCTTTAGGGATGCTTAGTTCAATCATGCAAAAATATATTTACATGATATATGTTTAAATCATATAGCAGATGCTTTATCTAAAGCGAACTTACAAAACGGAGAAAGTCAATATTTACTGTTTCACAATATGAATAGGAGAAGTTGACATTATCACACTATTGTAAATATCTATAAAAATATAATGTTTTAAAGGGGCAGTACCCCAAAAAATTTTTTTTCTCATAAATTGTCATTCTTGTGATTTTCACATACTGTAAATGTATTATTATGGTTTCAAAAGACTTGAAGTATAGTGTATGATTGACTCATTTCAGGGTACATTATGGGGCTTTACTTTTATTTTTGCAGCCTAATTGCCCCAGTCTCCATTCACTTTCATTGTATGGAAAAAGACCAGCATAAATAGCTCTTTAATTGTTCCTTTAATGCTTGCAGTTTCAAACAACACCAACATTGTATTTGAGGCTGGTCTATAATATTTCTAATGAGTTTATATAACATTTTGAGTTTACCCTACAGATGCAGAATCAAGATTCTGTTCAGGAGCATTACTAAGACAGACAGAGTCTGATTTGGGAATGTGTCTGATCGAGGCGTCTCGGACGCAGGAAGATCCGTTACAGCGCCAGCGCCTTCTTGTGGAGGAGGAGAGGCTTCGCTATCTTAATGAAGAAGAACTTATTATACAACAACTAACAGTGAGTCAAACACAATCACAAAATACCACGTGATACAGTGTCCACCGATGTCGCAGTTTGTGTTTTATGTTTTACAGCGATCTTGAGCGCTCTGTGGAAGAGATGAAGGCAGGGGCGGGGCTAAACCATCATCTGGTGACGGAACAGGAAATAGAACAGAAGAGTTTGGAACTCAGAAGACTCGGAGAGACGGTAGCTGAACTCAAGAGTGAGTGACCAGAAGATGGATTTGTACAGAAATGGCAACCCGACACATATGTAAACAGACTTTAAGTCAAAAACACACACACACGACTCACTATCTGTGTTGTGTGAATGTAGATCAGTTCCCCACTTTGCAAAGTAAGATGCGTGTGTGTTGAGGGGGAGGTGGAAGCTGTCAAGTTTCTTAAAGAGGAACCGCTCAGACTGGAGGCGTTGTTGAAACGTTGCAGAAGCATCACCAATACGCTTGCTCTGCTGCGCAGGTATAACAAACGCTCGTTCACTCTATCGCGCACACATGCTCCAGCACTACAGCTAAAGAAGTCTTCAGGGTCTTTGTTTGTACAGGCAGGTGTCTGAAGGTGTGTGGAGAACCCCGGATGACTTCAGTAGTTCGGTTTCAAGCATGAGGGAGGCGGATTTCAGCCGTTGCTCGGATCTGGATATTCTCACCAGCCCGTCTCTAAATCTGCCAGACCTGGCGGGCACCTTATCGGTCGCCACCACTCTCTCCGCATGCTTGGGTACTAATACCACCCTGGGGGCAAATCCCAGCCTGACTAGTGCTTCCATTATTGGTAATCCCCTGCTTTATATTCGTTTTGTCTTATTTTTTATATTCACAATTATTATAGGAAGGATGGGGTGGGTCATTTTTCTTCAAGAATTAGGGTTCGGAAAAGTGCAAAAAAATATATCCATATCATGAATTAGATTATTTGGGGAGTAAAGTGTGTCATCTTCAGGTTTTTGTAGATATACAGTAGTTAGAAAAAGGAACAAGTCAATAGAAGCAAAGAACTTAAAAAGTGAAGTGTTTGATTCACAAGAAGCTGTTCTACGGTTATAATTTATTACAACAGCCATAATACACATTTATTTGATTTCATTTATTACTTTCTATATTTATATAAATATTTGACATTCTCACTGACTTTAGCAATATTAATAAAAACCTATTTATTTTGTCAATTGTATTTTGTATTAAATAATACCACCATATATATTTTGAACATGTAAATAAATCAAATCACTCTATGGATGAACAGAATGATCACGAGAGATCTAACTAGATTTGTCGATCTAAACACTTGATTTATTTTTAGGGGGAACCACAAGTCTATCTAACATACTCAGCTCCACTGTTGGTCCCTGTATGAGCGGCAGTGGGATTTTGGGCAGTACCACACTGGGCAACTGGTTGGCCTCAGCCGGGGCAACAGATTCGATCATGCCTGAACTGGACGGGACCTCAACAATAAGGACGGGCGGGCTGGAAGATCTGCCCTCACGCAGAGAATCTGATAAAGGTGTTTCCGTGGAGGTCCGACTGGTAATGAACAAGTTTTTATATTTGAGATGTTTAATCTGGGTCTAATGTGAATAGAGTGATTCTATTCATTGTATTTTCAACATCAGACAGAAAAAATTATCCTTGTTTTTTCTGCCTGGGAATACGTCTTTAGGCCGCCGAGCGAGACTGGGAGGAAAAGAGAGCCAGTTTAACTCAGTTCAGCGCTCAGGACATCAACCGTCTGCTGGAGGAAACGCAAGCTGAATTAATGAAGGCCATTCCTGACTGGACTTCGCCGCCAAGCAGATCACCAAACCGGCCGTTCCTCCGAAACCTCAGATGTCTTCTCTCCCGGCACCCGGTTTCAGCGTCCTCAACCCCGACCTTAACACCTGAACACCAGCCCAAAACTCCACCCAAACCCCCCCAGCAAAGACGGCATCCCGCGCAGGGGATCAGGTGAGATCGCTGCAGTACAATTAAAGTGATAGTTCAGCCAAAAAATATCCATTCTGTCAACCTTTACTCACCCTCTTGTCATTTCAAAACTGCTTGACTTTCTTTCTTACCCAAAACACAAAAGAAGATATTTTGAAAAATGTTATTAACCGGACCCCATTTACTTGCGTTGGTTTTGTGTCGGTACAATAGAAGTAAATGGGGTCCAGTGCTGTTCGGTTACTAGCTTTCTTGAAAATATCTTCTTTTGTGTCGTATGACTAACACTTCAAATGGTTTTTATTGTCTCCCCCAGTCTCTATTATCTCTTTACATGGAGCAGTCCGGTCCTCTGAGGCACAATATTACATTTTGTTCATCGCTTTCATACCATGTATTTACTGACACACATGGCACACATTAATATCTTCTCTGATTCATTGATGACTAATTGTGTATTTAGGAGAGTTGACCGTGCCACGGTATCGAACAGAAAAGCTGTCCAAGTCTCCCGCCCCCTCCACCTCCCAGAAGAAGTTTCCCATCAGGCCTTGGGCTCACGACCAGCAGCAGCGGAGAAGTTATCACCATAAACAAGAGCGTTAAGGTGAATACCCAAATTGAGATTTTCTATTTACAAGATTTGTATTTCGGCTTTACCGACGAGGTGCTCATTAAGGTTTGAGCATCAAATACTGGGTTGTTGGGCAAGATATGGGCAAACCAAGGTTTATGTGAACCTGTCCATATTTGACCCAACTGTGAGTTGAAATAACCCAGTACTTTTAGGGTCTTTAAAATCGTTGTGTCTTGTTTGTGTAGAAGTTAGAGAAAAGTGAGAACAAAGAGGATTCCGATGTAGCGACTAACTCTCAGACGCCACCCGTCAAACTGAGACGGCCCTCGACCTCAGACGGACCCCGACCCTCCTCCACACCTCCGGTCATCGCCGCTTCCGGAATGAAAGAAGATGAAGACGAGGATGAGAGGATAATGGCCGAGCTGGAGGTAAACGAACATAGGAGGTCAGGGAGCCATTAAACTGACACTCAGCGGTCAGAATTCACACACAGGGCTGTTGTAGTTTTGAGTCTTTAGTTGTGATGTTTTTGCTAGTGTTATGAGTTTGTAAGTAATGATTTTTTATTCCACACACAACACACACGTGTGCGACAGGCATTTCAGAGAACCCCAGTGAAAGAGCTCACGGCTCAGGTCTTCTCTGACAGGGTTGACAGGACAGGCCAGTGGATCAACAGCTCTCTGTGGAGAGAGGTACAGTAACAGAGCTTTCTAGAACGTCTGCCGTTGAGTGTTTCCCTCAAACCTACTCATGCACTTGTACACTAAACTATTGAACCTGTCCCCGTGTGTGCTAGTGCATTCTGACCTTAATATGAATCTGTTCTTTGAAAGCGTAACACTGTTCACTCTCTTTTACATCCTTTTAACTCTGAAGAACTCATGACCTCATATAAACTGGAGTTTCTTTATGAATGTTTGTAAATATGTTCCCTTTTCAGATTAATTCAAGAAGTGTTGCTTTCATTCAGAGTCTTGATCTAAAGGGACTTGAGATGTCTGCACAGCTGGTTTTAGCTTGCAAAGTGTTTTCTTAATCTCTCACAGTGTTAAAGTGAAATAGTGCTAATATACATTTTCTTTTGTCAGTCAACACTTCTGCTTTGTCTTATCTGGCTTCTCTTTCATGTATTAAAGGGATAGTTCATCTTTGATCCACCTTCATATCTTTCCAAATCTGTATGACTCTATTTCTTCTGCAGAAGATGAAAGAAGATATTTAGAAGAACGTTCAAAAGCAAACAATATTGACCCCCATTGACTTCCATAGTAGAGACACAAAACCAGTGAAACATTTTTCAAAATATCTTCTTTTGTGTTCCACGTAGGAAAGAATCATATACCCATTTTTATGACATGAAGGTGAACAGGCTTTTCTGTAGCTCAGTGGTAAGAGCGTGGCGCAAGCAACGCTAAGGTCATGGGGTTTGATCTCAGGATTGCACATAGTCAGAAACAAATGTATAGTATAATTCAATGTAAGTCGCTTTGTGTAAAAGCATCTGCCAAATGCATAAATGTAAATGTAATGAACAAGTAATGACAATGTTTATTTTTGGGTGAATGGTCCCTTTAACTAACTCAATTTTAATAGAACGTTTATTGATTCCACACTTCACATTACAAAGTACACACGCTGCCTTCAAATGAATCCACATCAAATTAAAGGCGGTCACTTTCCCGAGATTGAATCTGGTGTTATGTATTGATGTTGTTCTCTCGTTCCTCAGTCTGTAGGAACTCCTCCGGGCTCAGTTAAACTGGTTCAGCCGTCCTCCGTGGCCCGTCTGCGTCATCTCCAGCAGAGCAGCCTGGAGCGTCAGACCCGGAAACAACAGGAAGAGTTTCCTAAACTTCAGCAGGGTCAGCAGCAGGTATTTCACTTCTAACAGAAACCTCCCCTGCTCTCCTGACCGGTGTTCCCACGTCTGATCTACGCTGTGTTGACTTCAGAGACTTTCTGCACAGATTTCCTCTGTGCAGGCACAAGTCTTATTGGACTCGTACATTCACTCATTTCAATTACAGATGTAATATTTTCCTCTTTCGTTCAACACGAGATATTCTTCCAGGACTACAGCGCAATGTAGTTTATCGCAGTGCCAGGAAACCACTGGTTTAGCCAAATGACTTCAGTCAAATTTCTTTCATTGTTTGGCACATGATCTGACCGCAGGAGAAAGATCTCCCTAAACTGGGTGGACTTTTAATGTCCTTATATTTAATTTAAACAGGATATTCACTGAGAAATGTACGGCGTGACTTGATTTGATACATCTTGAAAAACACGTATGTTGTGACAAATGAGTGTTCACACCAGACTGGAGACAGACCCCAATGCAATCCTTGTTAATACACATCTAAAAACTATTCATTCAATTCATTCACATCATCAGAACCACACTCAGTCCAGATAACGTCAACAGAAAAGGAAAGTTATTTAAGAAGCAGAGCAAGTTGTTGAATTTTTGATAGAATATTATGAATAAGAACATCAATTTTTATTTGAAGTAATTTGTATTTAAGAAAGTAAATAGGGTTCCGTTTGACTTGTGTGCGTCTGGGATATGTGTGTGTCCCAGATGATGAGTTGGCATGTTGTTTATTATAGGTGATGTGAGGTCTTATACCACACTTGAACCATTCTGAATCAGATTTTGATGAGCAGTCAAAGACCGGGTAAGAAATCAGTAATACTTTACTTAAAGCCTTTATGTTTAACGCATTATAAAGGGTTATTAAAGGGTATGATGCATTATAATTGTTCATAATGTGTGTTGTAATGCATTAAATGTTGTTGTAAATAATTTTAACCAAATTAAAAGTGTAAGAAAGAATTGAAAAGTTTTGTTATGTATTAACTGTAGTTACAATTATTAATGAGACATTATAAAGCATTGTAAGGTGCATTGCAAGGCATAATTAATACATTAAAATGACTTTTATAAAGCATCACACATACAGTAAATGCTTTAAGTAAAGTGTTAGCAAGAAAACCTCTGCTATTCTCTGTGTGTATGACAGATCAGGTGCAGACGATGTGTCATATGTGATCTAGAAACTGACGTTGGCATTACTGTTTCAAGGCGTTGCAACATTCGGTCAGACACCAGAAGGAATTGGTTAGATATGAAGTTAGATATGAACGTTGAATCCTGCTCAGTGCTGCTAAACCTCAGGGACTGACCTGAGAAAAAAACATGGAGAAATAGATAGATACATACAGCCACAGAAACGATAAGAGATCACTTCAGTTATGCATTTCTGCATTCTACATATACTTCTATTGAATATATCTCTGCTGTCCTTCTGAAACCTTGTATCTCCATATCTCGTGATTTTTATTTCTTGCCATAAATCATTATTATTCGTCACCCTTTATATTTGTCACTGGGTTTTGCAAATATCTGACCAATAACAAGAATCAAAAAGTGCTTGTCAATGTTAACAACACAGTATACAAGCATAGAGAAGGTACAGTGTCCAGAAAAACTGTGAATTTGGACATCTGAGGTTTCGAAAGGACAGTGATGATATGTTCAACATATTTATTTCAACATAAACATTTCATATTTTTTAATTTTCTGTAAATAAATTCAAACAAAATAGAATATTTTCATTTGGATTTTGGGAAAAAAATATAATTTTAAACAGTAAATGCAGACAAAAGGATAATTTTGAATTAGTCTCTTCATTTTTTCTGCGGCTGTATATTAATGATATGAAATGGTTCAGGTTTGTAATTTCTTCACAGTGAGAAGAGTGGATCCTGTTTGCTTGACCAATGGCGTATACTTTTTAACTAACATGAAAATATTATTTTAGAAACTCATCTGGTGACACTGATGGCAGAGAAAGTAAAACCTTCAGCTGTGAGGAGGAAATTTCCACTGAATAATGCACACAAGCGACTGAACAAGAAGAGGAAACAATGTACAGTGTTGTACAGTCTCATCAGGCCAGACGGCTCGCAAAGTCAGCGTTCCCCTAATGTATCCCAAATGAAAGTGAAGAGAGAAGGAACATTTGGGTGGAAAGAAAGGTTGAAAGAGACAAGACAGAGAGTGGATTCATGCCTCGTCTACAGGTTGCTCTGATTCTCTCTCTCTCTTTCCTTCATCTGGTGTCTCTCTCCCTCCTGCAGGGTGAAGCTGTAGGCTATTAACTAGCCGTAAGCTTCTGAGTTAGCCGTCTTTCTGTTGTTTCACTGTGAAAATGAATAAGAAAAAAGCACATTGTGTGCAAGATACCAATTCAGATATATACTGAGCCTTACTGTGTGGCATTCACTTTGAACACAAAATGAGATTTATGAAAGGATTTTTGAGCTGTGGATGTTGACCACTTTCAGTTTGTTTCTCACACGGATTCAGGAATACCTATTACTGAAATGATGTGTGTTTGGGTTCGTTTTAAACAGAATGAGGTTTAGTAAATGAGGGTTTCGTTTTCGCCTTTTAGACATTTTTTTTTAAAACTGAAGGAACTAAACAGAACGAGAGATGTTGTAAGGAGTTTCATCCATCAATCAATCATCATGCGGTCTGGGTAGATTGCAGTCCGTGTATTGTTGTCAGAGTTACCCATCACACAGACTGAAAGAATTTAATGGACAATCACCGTGGCAACCACAAGAGGCGAGTATGTGAATCCTGAATCCTGACACAATTTTTAAGGTCCACATGAAGTCACGGCAATGTTTGACATTGAGAAGATATAAGAGTTCAAAACATACAGGTCCTCGCTTTTTCCAAAGTGGATAAAGGATTCTGTCGTCATTCTGCACTTTAGCGTCTCATCAGATTCCGGGCGGTGAGGGAAACTAAACCCACTGTAGGCTGTTGACGCCAACCATCCTTTTGCATTTTAATGCATTTCTGTAAAAAATATTCGAACATTCTTTAGTCTCACAAGCTTGTGATTTATTCACCACACGTTGTATCCGTTTATAGGATGTAATGTCAATGCGGTGTGCATAGTAATCCATGCATACAAATGATGTGTACAGTATCCTACTACAAAAATATTTCAAAGACTTTGAAATATATTCCTATAGATTGGAATATGACATATAATAGAAATTTAGGTATTTTTAGGAATAAAGAAATCTATAGATTCACTGAACACTTTAATACTAGTGTTAAAGGGGTCATATGGCGCGAATCCGTGTTTTTCTTTGTCTTTGGTGTGTTTCTGTATTAGACAAGTAAAATGGCAAAAAATGAAAGTGTGTGAACAAAAGATTCTATCTAAAAGCAAACGCTCACCCTGACCTGCCTGAAACCACTCCCACAAATCTACATCAGTTGGTGGTCTGATTTGACTAAGACCACCCAAATGTAAACGCAAGTAAGGTGGTGTACCTGTCAGTACAATTGAAGAGGAACCTGATGTTCCAAATATAGTCAGAGGCGTTATATGCCCGTCACACGCTTTCAGTATTCCACCAATCACAACGCACCGGATAACTGGCCAATCAGAGCACACCTCGCTTTTCAGAGAGGCGGAGCAAAGAGGAGATAAAAACATGCACGGTATGTGGAGTATACACGTTTTTAACAATAATACAACAATAATATTACTTTTAGCCGTGTCATGTGACCCCTTTAAACCAGAGAGCAATTTGTTGAGGCCACAGGAAACAGGGACTTTTATCTTTGTTTTTGTACTCCAACACATTGCATGTTTTACACTACAACCCTTTCTTTTTTCGTACATGGATTGCGCACCTCCAGACAGTTGTCTTGATCAGAGTCGACAGCGGATCAGTTTTGTTTTCTAGTGCAATGAGTCTACGGTCTGAACCACAACAGGAGACAACAGGTTTCCCCGTCATCAGTCCGTGTCGAACCACCCCGGCTTTGTTCCCAGGCAAAGATGTGGATAATTTGGCATGCCGTAGTGTCTGACGGACCAGTCTGCTCGGGCTTAATGGGAGGTCTGTGGCATGAATATGTCATCGGGACAGTTTGGCGCATCGAGCAGCGGCTCCGTAAAGATTCCGTTTGAAGGGATTATTTCTTCTTAAAAGGTCAAATTGTTTGTTGGCCCCCGAGTGCCAAGGAGCATGTGAATAGTGAGTGGATGTGTCATTTTGTTTGTATCTTGAGGGTTTCCCAGGACGTCGCTGTTGATGTTTAATAAGGTGAACTAAATCCCGCTTGTAGAGAAGCTCTCGGCCCTGAACACTGTAAGAAGCAGCCGGCTGGAAAAATGATTCAGCCTGTCGTTCTCATCGCTGTTCTTGACTTCTTGATTCAAAACTTCATCTGCAAATAATGACTTTATCAGGGAGAAACTAATCCTGACTGTCAAGAGAAGATAAACGATTCATAATGAGGTGAAAAACAGAAATGCTGCTAATAGAGCTGGTTAATGAAACGCTGTTACACAACAGATGCCACTTTGTGTCCTTATAATGCGATATGACAAGTTATTTGTTGAACGTGAAAATGCTGCAGTACAAAAACAGCCTATTCATATCCAATATACTGATTCAGTTCAGTCAGCGAGGTTTCACTGTGGGCGGGGCTACCGAGTGTGACGCGTGCTTTTATTGGCTCTTTAATGTCGTGCCCTTCACAGGTCAACTTTAGATCAAACTTGTCCACATCAACCTGTACTCAGTCACAGTGTTAATAGCAAGAAAAGGTCATCTCTATTCTACTTTGATGTTAAATGAATAATCTGGACATGCAGTATATGTCCCCTTTTTTGTCTCTAGGCCACGACCGCGTTTAAGTGTCACGAAGCTAATACATAAAAAAACATACTTTTACATACATAATGTTTATAATAAATGTACTTTGCAGAATTAAAGTTATATGTTTTGAGAAAAGTCAAAGTTACGAGAATGAAGTCGTGGCAATATGTCATATTTGGTTTCATTGTTGCAACATCTCGTATTTTTAATTAGAAAAAAATCCTGATTTATTCCCGTTATTTGACTTTATTTAAATCACACAACTTTTTGATCTTGATATCATTTTTGCGTGACACTAAACATCATACATGTAACTACTGTAAGTAAAATATTAAGAAACACTGCCTTCTTGTGACTATTACAGGTAAATCAAAACCACCAAAGTAAAAAAATACAGTTCCCTCTTAATCTATGCGTTGCTTAATGTATTCAGGAGCATTAGTTGAAACATTCAATCAGCTCAACAGAAAGATTTCATTGCAAGTATTGATTTTATCTTTGTTTTTCTCTCTTTTATCCACCGACCTGTCCTAACTTGCTTGTATCTGATCCTCAGTCGACCCTCTCCTGACCTCACGCTGAAGTTATCTACAGTACATACACTAGAGCACCATAAATATGGCCGACATCAGTCTCTCGTAAACTCTTACAGTAAGAGAGACGTAACACTCTTCCCTTCAAAATATTTTAATCTGGGTTGCATGAAATATCTGAAACAATGGGAATTTAAGGTTGTTTAGGATATAAGAATAAAAAACAGACATGGTGACCTCTTTATTCTAACACAAGAAGACGTTTGTTTATGTATAACCATCCACTTTACCTTTCTACCTCAAATTGTCCTGTAAATGTTGTTGGCATGTTGACCATCAGCCTTGAGTTCTGCCATCCTCAGTGTCCCTACATGCCCCTTTTAACCCGACATTTGACCCTGTTCAAGGTGCACGTACACTAATTGGCAACGATGACCCTGGGAATCAAGGAGAACCCCCAAATCCCACATGGATTGTCCACGACTAAAGCACAATGTATCTGACATTACAGAAGAGCTTTGACAAAGGTACGAATCTAAGGTTACGGTTCTGTTCTCTACACTAGGCAAGAAACGTCAAATGGTACAATAATGCTGAAATGAGTTTTAGACCCACGTTTGAATTGCTAATTGCGTAGAAATAATTGTCTAGATGTTCTGCAATTCTAGAGTCGTAGCACAACTAAAAACAGTAATCGTACTATACGTGACGAGTGAAACTCTCAATTGATAAGAAATTCAAAATCAAGTATAAACTAGATTTTTATTCAAGATTAGCTTTTGTATTTTTATAAGCAAAAGAAAGAGAATGTGTTAGAATAGTGTGACTAAATTCACGTGGGGTACATGCCTTATCCAAATTCATGTCCAAACGATGCTCGGGAATCTATATGCATCAAAAGATCCGTGTTTCCCCCAGTGCAATCAGAAGTGTGACTGTGAATTTACTCCATTTTACAGCGCATTTCATCATACATGCAAACATACGTGTGAAGCACTTTGTGTCACTGAACTGAACATGAAAAAGCAGATGATGCTGAACCAAACCTCTCATAATGAACGCAAAGGGTTTATATGGTATACAACGGCTCCACTGCCATCGTCCTTCCTCACTTTAAGCAAAAGATGTTGTATGTAAACCTGTATATTATTATGAAAAAAGAGGTTGATGCTTTAGTGATGGTGTCCATCAGAAGCCCGGTACATACCTCATTTTTTCTTTGTGACTTGATATGGAAAAGAAACCCAAACTCTCTGAGCACCATGAGCTGTGTTAACATACTGCTATATGTACAAAGCAACAGTGTATCTGTGTACCTGTATATAAACTGTATCATGGATATGTTCATTTAAGGTATTTTTTGTAATCTTTTTTATTTGAACTATGTCACGAGACTTCTGAACTGCATGCAGAGATCTTGAAGTGCGCATGCAGAATCTTCTCTCTGTACGTTTTGTTAAAGTGTGTAAGATAGGTGGCTTTCTGTATTTAAAAAGAGAAACTTTTTTTAAGAAATAGAGTTCTATGTAAGTAGATCAGATCCTTTTCACTGTTGTCTTTAATCTATAACAAACCATTCAACCATTCCAAACCTCTTTGGCGCCGGCCAGTAGATTCAACAAAAAAACACTTTTCATTAATGCAACAGATAAAATGTATATATCCATTTATCTGTTGACAAATTCTTGTGATCAAACCATAACGATACAAGTGTGAATGCAATGTCGACCAATAGAAATATATCTCTATGGAAATGTTATAATGCAGAAGTTGTAATCATGTTGATAAAACCTTGTCTGGTTCTGTATGTACAAGAGACTGTTGGTTTTGAATGTCCTTGTGGTGTTTTGTGACTATTAAAGTGAGTATCTTCTACATATGACTTCCACATTATTCCTCCAGTTATATTCATTTCAAGAGTTTTATTTGTGATTTGTGACCCTGGATCACAAAACCATTGTTAAGTAGCACGGGAACATTCTTAGTAAAAGACAAAAATACATTGTGTGGTTCAAAATTATCTATTTTGCTTTTATGCCAGAAATCATCAGGATATTAAGTAAAGATCATGTTCCATGAAGATATTTTGTAAATTTCCTACCTGAAATATATCAAAACTTTATTTCTGTGAGTGGATGTTCTGCCACAGTGCATCTGATTATCAACTTCAAAGGCAATTTTCTCAATATTTAGATTTTTTGCACTCTCAGATTCCAGAGTTGTTAACGCTTGTATCTCAGCCAGATATTGTCCTATTCTAACACCTCAGACATAATCAGAAATCTTATTTATTCATCTTTCAGGTTATGTAAAAATTGACCCATAAGACTGGTTTGTTGTCCAGCGTGACATTTTTTTGATATGTGCCAGTCATCCAGTATAAAATCTTTATTATGTCATATGTATGTAGAAAGATATAGTAATGGATTTGTATGAAAAATACAATATACACTGATAAGCCACTGCTATTTAAAGTAAGGAGCAAAGATGTGGTAGAAAATTATGAAGTTTATAAAACAATCTCGGGTCATGCTTCACCCCAAAATGAAAAGAAACACAAGACAGAAATTTTATCATTATTTGAACATGGTTGTATTTGCTTAATTGTGGTTTCGAAGTTCCATTTTAATTCATTCAAAATATGTTCTTTGTAATTTTGGGGTGAAATTTATATTCTTAATGGGATACATATAGAATGAATCTTGAATTGATTCTTTATACAACTTAATTTAAAGTTCATATTAAATATGGAAGTTTAAATATTTCTTGTAAACAGTTTTTTTTGGCTTCCCTGTTCATCATGGAGTTCTTTCAGACGTGTGTGTGTTACAGGGAGATATCTGAGGACACTTGAAGTTGCTGAGCTGCTTTCCATTTGGCGCTTCGTCTGCCTCCGTCCGCTCGGATATACGGCTGGTTCCTCAAATCTACACACACACAAAGTCAGCAACTCTCAAAGAAGGTTTACAATACTCAAGACATCATTAACAGGCCGCAAAGAACCTATTAAAAACTGGAAGGACCCCACTATCAGAGTTTAGGGGCCAAGACAAGTTGCAGCAAGTTTTAGAAGGTTAAACAGATAGCAGAGCAAACAGATAGAGATGCCTGGAGAGATGGAGAAGACAGAGGAAAGATACCTTCAGCCACAGAAAAACAGACAGTTATACAGAAGTGGCTTCGCTGAAAGCAGAATCACAGAGCAGACGAGAAGAACGTTTCCCTGAATGCGCCACAAACGGCACCGCATGCAGAGCTGAGAAGCACAAAAACACATCCAGTCTTTATAAGAGCATGTATGTATATATAAGCAAATCTGAATCCACACTTAAGCCCCCCAAATATCAAAAGATGTACCAACATTCAAGAAAGTGTGTAACAGGAAATGAGCGTTGAGAGGCAAGAAGGAAACACAATATTATTAATCATATATTTGATTGATAAATATGATGTCAAGTCTATTTAAAGTGTGGAATTAGCTGCATTCTACACTTAAACGACTTATTTTTTAAGTATGTAAGATAGTACGCCAGTCCTGAGATGCTCTAAAATTCCTTTGAGCACTAAGTCAGATGATGTTTGCTCTGACAGAACATGTCATCTTAAGCATCTATCTGAATTTGTCGATTTTTCATTATTTAAGTTCATGCTTTAAATATTTAATTTGTCTGTACACACATGTACGCTTTCACACTTTTGTATTTAATCTATTGTGATTTGGCACACGAATCCTCATCTCACGCTGTTTTGGGTGGGTAGCATGCAGAAGCAGCCATTTGACCTTTGACCCCAGACTAACCTGTGATGATGTCTTCGATTGCTCCATCTTTGCCCTCTCGAACGAGAGGCGACACCTGCCTGCGTTTCAGCTCCGCGATCAGATCCATCTGCGGTAACCGCGGCAACATGGGCACCTGCTCACACGAACAGACCGTTTCCATGAACTGTTGCCATTTGATCTCCCGTCTTTTCATGTTCTGGTTCTTTACCTTATGAGTCGCAGACATCATCATGGGAGGCTCAGAGTTGGCGAAGTCTGCGCTGTCCTCATTCTCAGAGAAATGCTTCCTCCGGTGCATGTTTTCTTGTTCGGCCAGCTACCGGAACACGGAGAGAGAGAGAGAAAAGGTGACAGTTATACACCGTTTATTATTTATTTAGTTTATTTGCAGGATTTGCACATTTGCTGCTAACAAGTGATTAAAGAATCTAGACATCAACACGTCACAATTTGCATGCTTGGATTACACTCATTTACAATCAGTTTACAAAAATATGTGTTTAATAGAAATTCCTGTTAAGTAAGTTATATAAATGTTCTTTCTAAATATTTATACACATTCACCAAATAATGAGAGAATAATGTTCTTATATAGTGATATAATTTTAGTTTTACTCTAGTCTTTGTGTCAAGCTGTCATTTTAGTGTTTTTTAGTTTTAGTTCATACTCTTTTTAGTCTAGTCAAGTTTCAGTCCACTAAAGTCTGAGCATTTTAGTCTTATTTTAGTCAGAATTATCTGTACTACTAAACTGTACTATATACTATTTTTTGTCTAGTTTTGGTCGACGAAAACTGATGACATTCACTCTAGTTTTATTCATTGGAAATTGTATTTTAGTCTCTTTTTAGTAATACAAAAGGTTCATGTATGCTGTTATGATATTACCTTATAGGCTTTGATGAACCTCACAAAAATAGGAAAGAACGCAGAAGGGGGCGTGGCTTTGGCATTCTCCCCAAAATACTCCACAGCTGAGTGATACACCTCCTGCACAGAGACGGACGGACATCAGTAATGCTGGTGAACCTGTGTTCACTAAAGCATGTGACATCTAATTCATTTTCATTTGAAATGCAGCGTGTTCAGAAAGAAGTGTTGCACCTGAGCTGTTTTGCTGTCTTTGAGCACGCTGTCCAGAAGACTTCCGTTTTTGGACAGAAAGTCTGTGAGAACAACGCTGTCTTTGTGTTGTTGGAACTCCTTATGTACCATCTCCATTCCCTTCTCAAGCAAGCGCACGTCTGCAATGATGCTGTCCAGGGACACTGAGAGAACCACTCGGGTTAGTCTACTTGAGTGTGCTTTATTCTTTTGTCAGCGGATCTAAAGCATATCCCAAATCTTGTTTAGGGAAGGACAGGTGAGGTTTACTCACCGAGTGCCGCTTTGTCCAGAAAGTGTATCTCAGTGTGAAAGTTCTGCAGCTGTGGATATTTCTCTTGTATGATGCTGACGATGAAGTGCAGAAGCGTCTGTTTTCGATCTGTGGATTTCATCTCCAAAAGCTGCAGAAATGTGAGACGGACATTTCTGTAAACATCATTTAATAATAGCACATGAGATCTGAAACTATATCACCAGCACTTATTTATTATTATTATTTATACTTCACTAAATAGCATTCGTCCGTGATCTAATGCATTATCAAAATCAAATACCAGGTCAAGACTTTGGAGTCGAAATCCATATGCTGAGCCTCTTTTCTCACTGTTCATGTAATTCCCAAACGCAAGAATGATCTAGAGAAAAGATGTTTTGTTTTTGTCAGTATTAACTGAAATGTAAGTCAAGTCACAGACTTCTGGAATATATGATTTCTTTACCTCTAGAATCTTCTTCAGTTTGCTGGAGGATTTGATGGACATGGATGCAGTGAGAATTGCGTTTAATTGCTGTGAAAAATGTGAAGAACAAAACAAAAGAGAAAAGTCTGAGTTTGATTTCCGAACGTTATTGTATCTGATGGGGATGTGTACTGCACATACTCACCGGCTGTAGAAGCTGGATGCTCTCGCTGAAACTGCCCATGAATGTCATTGTGCTGATTCTCTGCGAGAGACGTGGGATTTTACCGAATGCCACCATGAATCTGTCTTCCTCCGACAGCTCCGCCGGGGACCGTCCCTCGCGTTCAAAATTCTGAATCATCTTCAGCTCATAATCAGATGGGATGAAACGCTCCAACTGCTCCAGAAAATCTGAGTTTAGCAAATCAAGATTACACCTGCAGAGAGAGAGAGAGAGAGAGAGAGAGAGAGAGAGAGAGAGAGAGGATCAGGTTTATATAAGCATGTTTTGGAAGGAGAGGATTTTTGACGCACGTTTCTATGGCATCACAGATCTGTGCTCCGCTCATGCCTCCTCTGCGCAGTGTGATAGCCAGATTTTTGGCCCTGTTGGGGTCCAGTAGGGAGATTTTACTTGATGCTTTGTGAGTCACTTTTATCTTCAGAGTTCCGACATCAACAGGAGCAGATTGAGCTTTGGTCTTAAACATCTCCTCAAAAACATCCATGTTAAGCTCCTGCACAGACAGCAGATGTCAAACACATGAATGGCAGTGACACAGCGAAAGACCTGCACACATTTTATAACCAAAGTATCACTGCAGTAGGGATGCAAACGTGTTGTCCACTAGAGGGCGCACTGAGAAAGCCAAAACTATTTGAATCCCAGTAGATTTTTTGTTTTACCACATATTAAAAACTGTAATCATTTAAAACTAATAATTCATAGGACTGACACTATATATACAAATGGAAGTTCTCTCACCCCAAGAGTTTGACATCAAAAGTTTGGACACACAAATTGATTCACTATGCATTAATGTTTGTAACGAGTCAGGTTGTTTTTAGTTTTATTGTTGTTTTATTCATATTTTGAATTAGCTTTTTATTTATTTTCCTTTAGTTTTGTCTTTAGTTTAATATGTGGAACAATTTTGTGCGCTTGTTATTTTATTGTTTATTTTATGTATTGCTAGGCTAGATGGTTTCATGGGAAGCACTTCCGGTCTGTGTTATAATATAATTTATTTTATTTAATTAATTTATTTTATATTTCATTTATATTCGTTTAGCTTAATATTTAATATTATATTAATTGTATTAAATTAAGTGAAAACTACTTGACGGTTATTGATTCTATGAGGAGGTCAAACTGGAAGTTAAGTTTGGGCCACATAATGTTTGTTGTTTGCCGTCTTTATATATTTATTTTCATTTCTGTTTTTGCAGTTAATCGTTTTCATTTCTAATTATCCTTATATAATATGAGATTATATTCATATAAAATATGTAGGTTACTACTTTAGGTTGCTTCTACAGGTTTTGCTAACTGACCAATAAAAAAGACAAGATCCAGGTGGCTATGCCCCGCCCACATTCAGGTACCCCAGTTACACACATACACAAACACACAGATCTCACCCCAAGAACACTTTCATCATCCAGTTCTGTGAAGACGGTCCCAGCCACCTGTTCTGGCATTAAAGCCTGCCAGTTTAGCAGAGGCAAACGATACTTAGTGTGGATCGGCTTCTTGCCTTTAACACCTAAACACACACACACAGGAAAAACGTGCAGCAGATAAATGTACATCAATTAGTAGCCATTTATTAGAGCATAATTTACTGTACATAATTGCTCTCACCTGTCACTATTGTAGCCGCCCTTACAGGTAAAGGTGACGGGGGCGGAGCTAAACTCATAGGGGGTGGAGGAGGAGGAGGAGGAGGCGGAGGAGGAGCATTGAAGACTGGAGGTGGAGGGGCTGGGGGCGGAGCTTGAACCTGAGGCTGTGATTCTTTCACAGGTGAGGTCTTTGAGTTTTCTGTAGAAGTCTTATCTACAAATGAAAAGAGAGCAGACTACTGTACTTCATATTGTTCAAGGAAGAAAAATTACCATTATTTACTTTTTCTAATGAGTCCATTTGACAATATATAAATATTTAGGGTCTTACCATCAGTGTTAGTGGCAGCTATGATTTGAACATCCAGAGAGCCGGAGTCTGATCTTTCCATGCGGATCAGACCTCTGTCCTCCAGAACCTGAGCTATCCTCTCCAGCTCCGTCAAAGCTTTGGCAGAGTTCTGTCTGTCTTTCTCAATGTCTCTCTCTCTTTCTTTCTCTCTCTGCTGCAGCTGGGAGACCTGAGCACACGCCTCCTTCAGACTTTCCTAAACGCACACACACACAGGTTAGGAAACGCACACACAGTATATAAGCATGGATGCACTATATGTGAATTCAAAAGCAGCGTTACCTTCAGCAGTTCCACTTCTTTGGCGCTCTGTACGAGTTGTTTCTCAAGTTCAGACGTCTTCTTCTCGGCTTCATTCTCACACTGCTGAAGTCTGAAGATGAACTGTCATGAACACACACGTTCTGCTCGGTCAGTAGTATGCATTGACTCTTTCACTGTGTCCAAACCAGGTGCCAAGTTTTCAGTTCGGCCTATATTCTCGACTAGCAAAGCCTTCAGTCCCCCATTAATATTAGTTTCAAAATCTTCTGGTTTAGGAAGGTTTGATATATTGTAACATAATAGTGTTTGTGTATTTTGGATGCGTTTACTTGTGTGTTTTCTTCCTGTAGCTCTTCCAGATGTTCCATTATTGTGTTTTTGGCATCTGCGTCCTCTAACATTGCTCCAATATCAAACATGTTATCAAGATACGCCTGAATCTGTACCTGCAGTCTCTCGCTTTCAGTTGCGTTTAAGCTCTACAAGCACACACATAGATCAAAACAGAAATTTTAAGTATAAATGTGCATTCTTGTTATCCACCTGTTTTATCCCTCTGATTTAAGGGATCAATTATTGTGAGGGTTTGGAGTGGGGAGAGGTTTTCTACAGCAGTGGTTCCTCAAACCTTTTCGTGGTAAGGCCCTCTTTGTGTCGAGTACAGTGCTCAGCTCCCCATATAAAGATTCATAATCTTAATCTAAAACGTCAGTTACACAATGCTGGAACATCAATTCTTTGGGTCGGTGGTTTATTTTCTGAGGTTTGGTTGCATAAAATCTATTATAATTTGATATATTTCATAAAATGCCACAAAATCGGTGGCCCCCCTGGATCCATCTTAGGGCCTCCCAGGTTTGAGAACCACTGTTCATCAGAAATGTTTTTCCGGGGTTAACTATGTTCACTTCGTTCTTTACATTCATTTTTTGCTCACCTCCAGATAACCGTCGAGTCCCAGTTGTGTAAACTCATGCTGTAAATACACCCTAAAGTTCATGTTGTCTACAGAGTGCACTATAATGTTGATAAACTGCATGCACGCCACCTAGAAGAGAAATGGTGAAAACCGTATCATTGCTCACATAGTTCACAAATTATGTCATCATTTGCCCACCCTCTTGTCATTTGAAACCTTTATGACTTCCTTTCTTCCCCAGATCACAAACGAAGATATTTTGAAGAACGTTGGTAACCGAACATCACATGCACCCATGGGACAATGGGTGCCGGTTAACAAGGTCTTTCAAAATATCTTCTTTTGTTTTCTGGGGAGAAAAGAAAGTCATACAGGCTCAAAATGACAAGAGGACGAGTAAATGATTGGCAGAGTTTCAAATGATCCCTTTAATTCAATCACATTTTGCTTGATTTAAGATGAATAGATTTTAGGAAGTTTTTGGGCAGTTTGTGCAGGACAAACTTAACCTGAACGAATGTGCATCTTAATCCACAAGATAGTAAAATATGCGAGAGGTTTATATGTTCTCACCATGAAATCGATGTCGCTCTCTTCGTTTCTAAAATATTCCATTAGCTTTTCAAATCGGTTCTTCTCTCCACACACCTGCAGATATAGACAAATGTATACGCGCACGCAAACACACAAATGCCCAGACATTTTAAACCTGTTGTTTTTTGTCATTTTTATGGGGTAAGTCCATTAGTTTAATCAAAAGGAAATCATGTACTCCAGCTGGAGTAAAACAAAAATGTCTGGTGTACGAGATATCTATCTAAATCTGGACTCACGGAATGCCTTTTCATAGGAAAATGACGTGAAGAACCGTCACAGAGAGAGATTCAGACAGAGATAGTGAGAGAAGGTGACAGGTTGGACGGGAAGTTTGTTGATCTCTGATAGTGAATTTGCTCTTTCTTACAGTATTACAGGACATCACTTTACAGCCAGAAGGTGGGTCAGAAGAGTACGTGAGAGATATCAAGTGTTCTTACCACTTTGAAATGATTAAAGGCAGCAGTAATCATTTGGTGACCTCCTCTGACCAGACACACCGCTGCCAGAAGCTCCAGAACCAAAGCCTTGGTCCTAACACACACAAACACACTCGTACAGTGTGTAAAAACAACAATGCAGTCGACTGGAAACACATGAAGACACCTGGCACACCTCTCACCTGACACTCTTGTTGTTGAGACTGAGGGTGAGTTCATTGACACAGCTGGCATGAGACATCACCTCATTAAACCCCAACTAACACAGAGACATGGAGAGGTTTATTAGACCTGAGACCAGACCAGATGAGACCAAACTAGTGTAGAGTACCTGGTAATTCATGATGGCACGCAGGCACATGATGCACAGGTGAAGGTGATTCTTCTGGCTGAGCAGTCGAGAGTAACGCAGAGCTTTTCTACAGAACACAGATCCACACAAATAAATCATTCATGTGGCAAACATCAGTAGCATTTGCATGTGGATTTAGTCTTTATTCAAGGAAACGTGTGTCTTCATCGTACCATTATAACACTAATGCACAAGTTCATATAAAATATGAATGTTGTTGTGTGCAGTAGCATGTGGCGTCTTTAGAACTTTACACACTTTCACTTTCTGTGTAACAGGAATGCAGTTGATCCTGATGAAAATGATTGCACGGGTGTGTTTGTTTTGCATTTGGCATGAGATGAATGACTGACCTTGTGGTGAAGGGCCGCCCTGAGCGCGGTGAATTGTGGGTAGGGGAGTTTGTTGCACTCACGGTCAGATCTTCCACAGATTTCTCATCGAAACTTCCGTTATCAGGGCCGTCCATGTCATATCTTTGGAAAAGCAGTTTGAGTTATTTGATGTGTATTGTTAAGAGTGCAGCCAAGTTAAAGTTTGAATTTATTCATATTAAAAGTTGACTCTATTTGAAGGATATTGGGTTCATTTGGCCTTGAAGAGATCGAATGGGAAATGTCTGAGGATCTCTGGCTTTTGATGCCTAATTTTGCATCCATGAGCATGTTTGAGTCATTGTTGAGAACTTTACATGTAGAAACACTTGAGACACTCGGGAAACATTATTTGCCATTCAATTCCATTGGATAATATAATACTTTAACATAGTTTAATATCTCAAAGAGATTTGAAATGTATTTTTTTGGTTAGGTTGACAAAAATTTTATTTTTTTGTATCCAAATTTATACTTGTTAGCAACTAGCTGCGTGATTTGAGTGTTATTGGATAGAGATAGCTGTTTCATGTCAGCTTTATAGACGCCTTTACTGTTAGTAAACAATGTAACACGTTTTTGTGGGCGGAGCTTGAGTGGAGACAGAAGGATCCCAGTGGCAAACGTGAGCAAATGCATTTACTTGAACACAAACCTGACACATAACATGAGTCTTCTCACTGGCCGCCCCCCTTATACCAATACACTTGTGACGACTAAAGAAGAAGAGATGACAAACACTTTCCTTTTTGTTTAGTTTCCGACCGATGGTTAACTGCTAGTTGTAAAACAAAGTGAGCTAGCATACCCTACATGTGTTCTGACGTTAATGCTATGTGAAAAATAACGTTGTTCCCCAGTTTCTGATTTGGGCATCCGTGAGATATATTTTAGACCCAAATCATAATCCACAACAACAAAAGACAGTAGTTTTATAATCTTAAAGCGGCCTTGCAACGGTGTTTCATGCATTCTGACTTCTTTACAATGTTAAACGTGCTGTCTTCTCATGCTTAACATGGTTAACTTGTCAAAAAACGAGTTGGGCGTATTATGAACTATTTCTGTGCTCGGACAATTCTCCCGGAAAAGCATGCGGCACGGCCACACGGCAGCACGGAGAGCAGGAGAAACATTGTTTGAAACTGATATATGGAGCCGTCCCAGCACTAAAAGATGCCGGACATGATGATTCTCATCAAACGCTTGGATGAACTGTACACTCAAAATCAGAAGGCATTGTGGGTAAAAGGTAGTGAACGAATGTAAGGAATGAGTTGTTCACTCAGAATTCCTACAACACCACAAAATGGCGGACACTGATTTGTGCACTATAAAGGAGATAGGGAGCGATTTCAGACACAGCGTTTGATCAGTCATAGCACGTCCCTTTCCCAGAAGCCTTGTCATATTGAGAAGTCACGTTCCTCTTTTTTATCTGGGATGTACATACGTGACAGCACGTTGAGCAAAAGAGAGGTAATCGACAAGCACGTCCAAGCCCTTATTTTCTTCATTTAGAAACTCCTGAGCCCATCTAAAGAGAAAAGAGAATGACTCTAAAATACTGGAAAACAATTGAAAATCTCCACTTACATCTATCACAGGCAAGTGTTTTGTGGTCATGTGATTTTTCTTACCCGATCTGATTGGTGCGCAGCGAGATCTCTAACTCTCTCAGGACCTGCGTGGACTCCTGCACTCGCCTCTTAAACTGTTAATTCAAAGATTATCTTTTAACACACACGTCCTACACCAAAACAAACTCACAGACGTACAGATTCATACCTTTCTGCCTCCGCCCTGGTCTAATACGGCCTTGAGTTTCTGGATGTAAGCAGAAGGAGGATTCTTTACCTTGAAGCGTTCCTGAGGAGAGATCATGAATAAATGTATGTGTTCAAACAGACTTGATGTGCTTTCACCTTTACGACTGTTATGTGAACCTCTGATTGGCTGACATCTACTTAGTGACAAAGTTAATGTGTAGGTTACGAGGCCAGTCCAAGTTACTTAATGCTGAATAAATGTTTATATTAACATTTATGCATTTGGCAGACGCTTTTATCCAAAGCGACTTACATTGCATTGTATTATACATTTGTGTCATAACATCACAGTTTTTTTTAATAAATTGGACTGAATGTGGCGAAGCTTCAAGTGAGAGCATGTTAACTTAATACAGTCCATCCACTGCGACACTTGTTTAAAAAGAGGAAGAAAATCTGTTTTTATGTGTTCTCTATATTTGAAAGCATATTCATTTGTGTTTGTGCGTGAGGTGTTTTGTTTTTGCTCATATCTTACCTGGTCACAAACTAACTCCCATTTTTTCTCATTATCATATTCACAGAGCAGTTTTACTTTATCAGGGGGAAGATTCATAGAATTCTGCAATAACAGAAATAGATGGACATCATTCAATAACATTCATGTTTAAAAAAAGAAAAAAGATTTTATTAGCCAATTTTTACGGAATGCAGACCTTCCACAAATAAAAGCCGTTTACTTTTTTTTTAATATAAGAAAGTTGTTCAAATTTCACAAACATTCAATTTGGTTGAATCATTTGTATTGATTGTATATGTTATATACAGATATTTATATAAAATTTGTCCAAACTTGTGATTTGCTGCATGCGATTTACCGTGTGTTATTAGTTTCGAGCGGTTGTTATCTGGGAATAACGAACCTGCGAATGTCACGACTGGCCAATCAGAATCAAGCATCCTTGTAATAAGCAATGAAGAGCTCTTTTCCAAAACGCTTTAAATCCATTTTAATAGTTTTCATGAAAATGAAATTTTTAACCTAGACACATACATTTTGTTAATATTCAATTTATCCTGTTAAAATTGTCTGTTTGCTCAGTCTGAACATGTTAAACAATGATGGTTAAATGAAACAACAATGTTGTCGATTATAAATTCAAAGTTTTTTTTTTTTTTTTCAAAACACTACAAATCCATTCTTTTTTCAAAAAAATGTTGGTTTATTTCTTTTTAAAAACAAACAAACAACAGAACATGCAACATCTGACATCAGGGACTCTTACTATAAATTAATATAAATCAAATAAATGCAAATGCATGAAAAAAATAACACGCACACAAATACCACTAACCAGCGAATTCTGATTGGTCGAGAGGACATATTGCAATTAGGCTAAAAACAGGTTTGGCACTTAAAGCGTTTTGGAAAGAAACTGCATCTAGCAGAACATTTTAAACAAGGAAATACAGCGATTTGGCATGAAACATTGATGGAGCAGTGAATAGGTTTAATACACAGCAAAATGGCGTGACAAACCCATTTTTTTATTTATTTGCCGTTTAATGCATTTTGGAAAAGAGCTCTTCAACTGTTCTTTGATGATTCCTTGATTCCTTATTGGATCAAAAGAAACTCACTTTTTCATCACGATTTGGAAAGATATTGAGATATCAAAGTGACTTGGTTTAGCACTGACAAGTTACACGGTCAGCACACGGTCACAGATGATTCAGAGGTTACATCCCGTGAGCAGCTTTACGAGCACTGCACATATCACATGTGTAATAAGCTATGCTGACTCTATCAATGGCCTTTTTGAACCGGTGGATGAGTGCTGTGTGTCCTCATGTTGCTATGACAATCCTCTTAATAATGTATGAACAGCATGAGTGTTTGCTATTGTGCTGACATACACACACAGTTACGGCAATGACATAATGACATCATTACTGATTCAGTATAGCATGAGATGATCCTAAACACATACACACATTGTGCATGCATGCCATGGTAAATTAAGATATTGTGTCAATTGTTTATCAGGTTGCCAGTGAGCATGACTGGATCAATGCACACACACGCATACACGCACACACACACACACACATACACACACTACCAAGTGAACTTGAAACTGAGAACACAGTTTCACGCATCTCTTCATTCTTCCTGCATTACGCAGGTGAGATGATTTAGCTTTCATTTCCCCGACTGTAAATTTAAAGGAGATTATTTTGCTTCAAAAGACGTTTGGAATGCTCAGTAGCATATTTGTTCTTCGTCTGTTTCGTTCAACCGATAACTCTGGAATGTTATCTTTTATTTTGAGAACATTGTAGAACAGGTCTTGCTGAACTTTTGACAACCGCGTGTCAAAAGTGTTTTGGTGACCGCGTATGAACCCAGCATTGGTAAAAACTCAAATAACAATAGAACAGATTAAAAGTTTTCAGTTGAAGTAAAAGTAAAAGTAAATAACATACCGTTCGTAATAAAACAAAACAGAAATGTTTGCTTAATGGGTTAGCAGGTGAAAAGAAGCTTCACAAACTATCCTTAAGAAAATTTACCATGGTTTTACTACAGTTTAAATGGAAAAAACATGGTTAAAATAAAGTTAAAAAACTGTAGTGAAACAACTGTATAATCATATCTTTGAAACATCATGATGAGTCTAGGGATGTGATATCTGAAAGTTCATTCCAGAACATCATGTGTCACTATTGCTGCATCATTCTATATTTGTGCATATTGAGTTAACGCAGTTATTCATTAACGTCAGCACTGTGTCCTAATTTGCAAAACAGGTCGAGAGAAGAAAAACCAGTAATGTGCAGAAATATCGCTCAAGGGCAAATACTCCCCCCCCACACACTTTATAGTCTCAGTCTCAAATATAATATTGCTCAACCTGGTCTCATGGGTAAGACGTACCTCTGCACACTTTTTGCAGCGCCACTAAATACGTTCTAGCAGGTACATATTTCTACAGTTTTACGACACGAAAGTCCACTGGGGGCGCTAAAGAGAAGACCTCTGTGTGACACATCGATGACGGTCGACTCCACATACAACACGATTGAGCGTCAGAGGTATGTACAGTATATCACATTATCCTAATGCTGTCTGCGTTATTTTAGTGAAATTGTAAAGTGTCACGTTGTTTTACTGAAACATGTTTGCTCTAATGGTAACTAAACTGTAACGTTAGAATCATGCGACTGCCCGTGACGCCAGTAGGACAGTTAAGTGAAGCTAACGCATGAGTAATTTAGCTAGCGTTAGCCACCGCCGACAATTAAAGTTTTTTTTTTACAATTACCGTTACGAATTCTGCGGTAGATTTAGTAGCTATGTGGCTTGTTATCCGGTAAGCTTAATAAAGCTTTTGGCGACCTTTGAAAATATAAATAGATCGCTTTATAATTCGGTTTATTGTTCGCAGTGGTGGACAGTAATGACGTTTTTATCTTTTTACTCCGCTATATTACATAAAGCATATCGTTACTCCTTATTTGGAAATAAAGAAATTACGATGTGCCCCTCATGAAAGAAATGATTATTTTTAACGAACCGGGTAAATCGGTTCGCAAATCACGCCAAATGATTCATCTACGATTGTATGAACTACTCAATGATTCAAATGAGCCGTTCATAGCGAGTCTTCAGTGAACTGAATTCACGCGCGCGCGCGTGCGCGCTATAAGTAAGTTACTCATGTCCAGTTTAAGGATAATCTTTGTAACTGAAAATCACACTTAGGTCAAAACCTACAGTTGTTGGTGTAGTCTTAATCTGCAGACATCGTTGAATGTGGACACATCGAAGTCAATTTGAAATGTTTACGTGAAAAGACGAAATATTATAGTAACAGAAGTTAAAAAGTAATTTAAAACGCATGCATCATTCATCGTCCCAGTTGATGTGGTATTATAATGTTATGCATTTATCCATGCGTGACCCCTGTTTTTAACTTGTTTTTCAACACATTACATACGTGACAAGCACTAAGCCGAAATAACTTATTTATTTATTTATATGAAAATGTTTCTAACCTGAGAAACTACATGATGGAATAAGAAAGGATGTGATGTACATACTTACTATCAGTGATACCTGCTGGGGTCGTTTTACCCCACAGACTAGGTTTAATAAATAATTATGGAAAAATATGTTCCATAAAATGTAATCCCTTAATACAGTTTGTATTCTTATGTCATATATAACTCAGATTTTCTGCAAAACGTCAAGCTTTAAAACACTTTTCCATTAACCAATGAAAATTGGTTGTATTTGTCTATTGGCATAGTTGTAATTAGGCTAAATTACATTTTAAAATACTTTTAATCAGACTACAGGTAATTCAAAAACGTACAGTGAAACGTTGACATATCAGGTTAGTCTTTCCATGTAGCACCAACTTGTGCCAATGCCATGCTTGCATATGAGTACATATTACTACATTTATTTATGTATTGAACATGCATTTTATGTAGCAGCCGTACCTGCCACAGAATGAGTGGTGCTCGAGCTTAAGATAACTGCCCATGTGGCTGGACTTTAAAGTAACAACCTCATTTTAAAAAGTTAATTTATGTTATAATGATATGTAACGTAACAATTTGACCCCTTTTTACTGGATCATATGGTACAAAAATATGTTGTATTACTTTTTTCTTCTATTTAGAGATGCCGGGAAACACACAGAAATTGTGCCCCGGGTGCAACACCCTGATAAGTGTTGCATTCAAGACATGCCCACTTTGCAAACAACTCCAGCCGTACAAAACAAAAGTTGCAAAAAAGAGATGCAACTTTCAAAATAAGAAGGCTGAATGGAAGAAGTCAATCGAGAAAAACAACAACAGGACAGTTGTACTTAATAGCTGCCATGTAATGGTAAGTTTAGGTCAGGGATAAGCATACAAATAGGGTGATTCATGGGGTCAACTCAAACGTAGTAAAGTTAAACGGTCAATTGTCATGTTTCCATGCAGCTGTCAAGTAAACTTTTATGAAATGTGAAAAAAAAAAGAAAATATGAATCACATGTGTTTCCATCAACTGGTTTTGAGTGAATAAATTCCTGCAACGGGATCCTCCCGCCATGAGGCCGTCCCGTTCCCCCCCTGGGAAAAATACATTGATGAAAACATGGCTGATGAAGCAGAAATAAATATGGTAGTGATAGCATTTTGGTGAATATTTAGTTACAAACCAGTAGTAATTAATTTCTTGATATAAGTAGACATGGGCTGGTATGAGATTTTGGTGCTATAATAACCTTGCTCAATGAATACCATGGTTTCACGGTATTGCTATTACAACACTAAAATGTGTTACCTTCAAATGTATGCATATACATAGAGACTGGACACAATTTATTTCAGTTTGAACCATAACTTGTGTGTGGGGTAAAAATAAAGCCTTAAAATTAAAATATTCTTAAAAAATATATATATATTAGACATAAACATCAAACATTGAATTACATGATTAAACAATCTATTCTTATGCAAACACAGCTCTTACCTTAGAAACTGTATCACATAATTTTTTTGTGGTTTTGAAACCCTAACTCTTTTAAACCTTGGTATACCTTGAAACCGGTATGCGGCCCATGTCTATGTATAAGTGGCACATTTTAAGAGGTTTTTTCAAATGACCATAAAAATGAAATGAAATTAATATTTTAGTCAAATTGATTCATTCTATGCATGTTTTTTTAATTTAAAGTTTTTATTTCAGCTTGACAAACTTGCTGCCCTTGATTTCTTCCCCATACTACTTTTGGGAAAGAAATTAAAGGGAAAGTTGGTGGCCGATGCCATCCTTGGAGGGGATTACGTTTTGGATCCCGATTTGTTTCAGAGGGTTAAATTGATGTATGAAGCAGTGCTAAAGAGTAAGTTTTTTTTACTAATATTAAGGTCTGTAATCTGGAAACACTGATAATCCACATGTTTCATTCTCTTTATTTTTCATATGGATGCAAAGGGTGAACCATTACATTTAGCCATAATAGGATAAAGCAGCATGTGGTGGCTCTATTGCAAAACAATACTATTGCCTGAAGTCAACAAAATAGATAAACAGTATTAGGCAGACTGTTTTGTGACAATAATTACAATTGATGGGAGAAGACATGTTTTAGGTCTATGAATTGCCCCTGATTTAAGTTAAGGGTAAAAAATGATCTACCTATTCCTGATAGGGGCAGTATACTGCACATGTAGTTTATGCTTTCTGGCTCATAGCCTTTGGTAAGAATTGATCTTCCTGTGGAAACAATGTTCTGAAGCTAGCGTTCTTTAAATTTTGGCCATGGGCCAGATCATTGATAGCTCAGGAGACCTGGATGTAATCTCGTTATTGTTTCATTTATGTATCCATTTAATCACAGATTTTGCTCCATTTCCTTAAAACAATCAGTTTGAGACAGAGAAGATATGAGGAACTCTATTGTAAACTTTTACCGTAGATAAAAAGAAAGATCTACTACATTTCCCTCTCCACAACAGCTTTGAACAGTCTTCTTCTCATAAATTAGTTAGGAAAATTTCAGCCTCCTCCACAAACACCAATGTTGTCTTGTGGGAGAAACAGAAAATGTAATATTAATTTAAGTATAAACTCTGCTTGACTATTTATCCTGTTGAGACTTCACCTTAAACACCTTTGGAGAAATTTGGTTCTAAAAAGTGATAGAAGCATGAGAATACATTTAATATTTTGGGGTTGGATACCTCCTCTTTATATACAACTAGTTGCAGCTTCTTTAGCATTATCCCCCTGTCATAATCATGAAAATTTAGAATGCTCTGATCAAAAGCTAAGTACAGTATTGCCTTGATGACTAGATCTCTTGACATATACTGTAGATCCTTAATGGCTCTTTTCAATCATAACATAACACAACACACATGTAATGTAGAAACCAATTCTATTATAAAAACTAGCCTCTTACACTTGCATTCAGATCATCTTTGTGTTTTTAATAATTAGTCATATGCAAAGTTCTTAATTTTGATCTTTGTCTTGTCTGCAAGTTCATTGTCAAAGACAGAAGAAGGCCACAAGTAGCACAGAAACTACTGACCCTCCAGAAGCTACTTCCACCAGCCCTCCAGAAGCTACTGCCACCAGCCCTCCAGAAGCTACTGCCATCAGCCCTCCAGAAGCTACTGCCATCAGCCCTCCAGAAGCTACTGCCACCAGCCCTCCAGAAGCTACTGCCACCAGCCCTCCAGAAGCTGCTGCCACCTACCCCCCAGAAGCTGCTGCCACCAGCCCCCCAGAAGCTGCTGCCACCAGCCCCCCAGAAGCCGCTGCCACCAACCCCCCAGAAGCCGCTCCCACCAGCCCCCCAGAAGCTGCTGCCCCCATTCCCCCAGAAGCTGCTGCCACCAGCCCCCCAGAAGCCGCTCCCACCTGCCCCCCAGAAGCTGCTGCCACCAACCCCCCAGAAGCCGCTACCACCAGCCCCCCAGAAGCTGCTGCCCCCATTCCCCCAGAAGCTGCTGCCACCAGCCCCCCAGAAGCCGCTCCCACCAGCCCCCAAGAAGCTACTGCCACCAGCCCTCCAGAAACCACTGCCACCAGCCCCCCAGAAGCCACCAGCCCTCCAGAAGCCACTGCCACCAGCCCCCAAGAAGCCACCAGCCCTCCAGAAGCCACTGCCACCAGCCCCCAAGAAGCCACCAGCCCTCCAGAAGCCACTGCCACGAGCCCCCCAGAAGCTACCGGTATTGATATCACAGGCTCATCAGAAGCCACAAGACCCCAGGCCCAGAAGGCCAAAAATAGACCAAGAAATGAAGTACACTGTATGTCCTTAATACTCAGTAAAGTGTGTCTGAACTCTTGACATTCTTAAGAAGTAATAACTTACTGTATAATAAAGTCTGATGTCTTGATACAGATCCAGTCCAACAGATGGAAGCCAGCAAGAAAAAGAAAAAGTGTTAAGTACATTTTCTGTATATACATTTGCATCAGTAGCTTTCCTGTAGCCCATTGGTAAGAGCTTTGCATTAACAGCTTTGGATAAAAGCGTCTTCCAAATGAATAAATGTAAATGTACATTAATATGATTTATTAACTACTCTTTGATTCTGCAGTCGCTGTTTGGTTTTATTTGTAGCAATATACTTATTTCAAAATAATATTGCCTATCTTTCAGATGAGTGTCCAGAATGCTGTAGGAGAGTGAGCCAAAACAACTTTGATTACTCCAAGGTTTTGAAAAAAAGAGTGAGAGAGGTTTGTCTTTCCAAAGCATTTTCACACAGTCTTGCATTATATCGATGTACTTGCAGTCATAGACTACTTAAAAAATCTGCTTAAAATCCTTCAAACCATCTCATCTGCCCCAACACTGCTTAGCGTCAAATTGTAAAATTGATAACCAGACTAAAAATACAACATGAGATGAACCACTCTACCCAGTATTTTCAGATTGGATTAACTTCAGGTTTTTTCTTTGGTATAACAATTGTGATTCATAAACCAACAATGACAACAGGCAAAGAAAAACTATTATGTAAAAGATAAGGGTGAATAGTCCAGCTAAAGCATACACTGATCACCATAATGGTGACTCAATAAAATAAATTCACATTGAGCTAACATATTACTGACATAATAACATAGTGACATCACTATGATCATCCCATGACCTCATGTGTTGACTGTGTAGTTATGTTGCCGTTTATTTAATGCTAGTTGTTCTAGGCCTTTGTTGTTGTCTGACCAGTTGAAACCTACGATTACACACTGTTCTGTAAATTAACATACTTTGATTTTCCTTCATACCTTTTGCAAGTATTGACATGAACCTTTAAAACATTTTTACATTTAATTAATAATGGTCTTAAAATTGTCTTAAATATCTTTAATTTTACTTGTTGAAACTTGCAGAAGCCCTGAAAATGTTAGAGCATAGATAAAAAAGGATAACACTCTGGACATGCTGAATGTGAAGTTAACATGAATTGAAACTGAATCACTTTGAATTCTTTGTATTTAATAAAAACGCATTTGGCCCCAACAATGTATTCATGTAATTGTTACTGAGCTGGATCATGACATCATTGTTTTCTTCAAAGCTGCTGTTTTGACAGATGAACTAAGTAAAAACTAATCAATAAAGACTGAACTTAATAATGCTGGACATTGCCACCCGTTTTTCTAGAGCTGCTACACAATTTATATTGTAAATAAGCAGTATTTAAATAAAGGTTACTTGATGACATAACATGATATGTTAGGACTTTACCACTGTACATTTTACCATCACAATTGCAAGATTTGTGCCATGCACACATGGCTGGATTTTGTGTTGTGGAAAGTTGTGTTGTGATCATGCTTGTTTTTTGTTTGTTCTATAGGGAACAGAGGAGGTCCTCATTCGTTGGGTTCCATGCAAGACCAGGTATAGTACTAATCGACGGTTTATTACATACAGACCATATACAACAGTTTTAATATTTGGGTAACAGTAACAATGTCAATAGTTCACTGAAATGTTAAAATATTTTCAATTCTTATATTTCATAAAGTGATATAACAGTTTGCTTGCCCGACAGAGTCACTCAGCAAATGTAAATTTTTACTCAAAACGTTGTCTCTTACAGTGGGACCAAATGGAAGGACTCATGGGAGCCTTCTTCTTTTCTTGAAGAATGAATTAGAAATATGTAAATTAATTAAAAAATGGGGCTTGTTGTTCATTGCCTAAAATGTATATTCCTTCAGGAATAACCTAATAAAAATCAGTTTTGTATGCATCATTATTGGACATGGTATGTCACTTACAGTATGTCTTGAAAATTTAATGGTGCATGTGTTGCCTTTTAAACTTCCAAAATGTTGCTGTTCAATATGAAATTGAGTCCATGTGCAAGAGCAATTTAGCTGTCCTGCCTGCACCCCAGCAATGCTTACATATTGGTTGAAGGAAACATTACTGTTTAAAGTGTATTGCAAGGTATTCTAGAATCTACACATTCACACATGAATGGCAAAATACACAACTATGTATTGTACACCAAGTTACCTTTATCCGTGTCAAATCTTAAATGTTAGTTCCATTTGTTCTTGTTTTTTTTAGATCTGAAAGTGGTCGGGATGTGAATACATTTCAGAATGTATAGTTATTTGAACACAAATTATTCTTTCCTTTTTCATATACCTATTTGATACAATTCTTACATCATGACATAATGATCATTTGTCAGTTACGATTTTTCGACAATGTAGGTTATTGGAATATGCATTTGTGTTGGGGCTTGGTTGGCAGCCAGAGAGAATTCCCACAAATCCTGCAAGAAGGTTTATGAGGAGCAACTGGAGTTGGCTGTCTGCAGGCACGTTGAGCAGAGAACATCACAATGCTGCTGGTTCCATCTTAGGGCAGGAAGTGGAGAAGTAGTTGGTATGCTATGTAGATGTGCAATCATACAGTATATAGTATTTGGATAAAAGACCAGACGAAGCCATGGCAGTTGTAGTTCTATCTTTTGATCTATTATTCATTGGCGGTGCAATAATTATGCATTCAAAGCATCAAAAAGATTTAATATTGGCAAATAATTACATTAAATAGAAATACCTAAGAAAGACAAATGTTTCTATTTACAAGAAACATGTTAATGGCTTCACATAAAATGGACAGGACTGAACAGTATAAACTTTATTATGGTGATAAAAATATCAGATAACAAATAATGATTCATACTAATAATAATAATTCTTCTCATCATTTTAGACTTCTAAAGCTATATAGATCCCCCTTGGGACCTGGAAACCCTGAATGCTCACCTTCACCTGGAAATGAGAGCATGGGCAGATGGTAAGAAAAGGATGAACATCATCTGACATTTGTGTCAATCCCTTTTTTTCAGGAGAAACTGACTATCCAATATTATTGTAAAAAGGAATCATGATATGATCACCATGTTATTCTGCAGAAGTAATCACAAATGAAATGCTTAACTATCACAATTTCACAAGCTCTCCATCCACATTTTAGTTCCTTTGTATGATATCGTGGAATTGGTTACATTGTAAAGAAACAATGCTATCACTAAAAAGATGTGAAAAAATACAAACAATTGTCCATGTGCCTATTTTTGACACAGAAGCAGGATAGTTTCTGATTGAAGGTCACACACATTCAGCAGTTGTTTGCTCGAACTTTCCATAAACATTTCAAAATATTTGAAATTTGCTTGTTTGTTGGACATTGTCTGCTGTATGGTGATTTTTCTTTCTGTTTTTCTATACAATTCCTCTACAGGTTTGGGTGACTTGACAAAGGATATGCAGTCAACTGTCTTCTCAATCGGTGGTACCACTCACTCAGTAGTCAACACAAACAGGCTGTAAATGCATACAGCAGTATAGCCGTTATGGAGGACATTCAGGACAACTCTCCGGTGCTGAAGATGTGCACAAAAAAGACTTTCCTTTCTATTAAACAGCCCTTTTTTTGAGGTGATTTACTCTAGATAGGGCTCATTACAAACCCAACTGTTTGAAAATAGTGCACTTAGATTTTTTATTTTTGAACTAAATCTACTAAGTGTTGTCACACATAGCTTACAGATAATCAAGGCCAAAGGTCCAGCACATATAGAATGGCAATTCTAAGCTATTATTAAGATAAACTCAAAAATTGAAGAAGGAATTTGCAAATACTAATATTGGACTATTATTATTAATTTGGTTCAGCTTTTTTGTGACAACAAAGCTGTAGTTTCTCCAGACTGGCGTCACTACATAGCAAGTTAATCATGCTAATTTCTTAAATAATCCTATTACAAAGCATAATTTGTTTTTCACACGCTTAAATTGTACAGATTTTAAGGGAAAATATTTTGTGTATTATTGTGTGTGTGTATGTATCTAAGCTATGATTGCAATAGAATGTGGAAATGTCTTCATTTGTCTTGATGCATACATGCTGTTTGTCGTTTAAGCATACTTGTTGATGAACCCCATCAAATGGAATTTAAATCATAGATGTATTTCTATAATGATTTCCATATCGCATCATCCAAGTGTACATCAATATAGACATAAATCAAATCCACTTTCACTGACATTCTGTAAAACTGTACAGAGAAATGTATTAATTTGTCTTTATGCATATGTTCACTGCTGTAATAAACACAATAATAATGCCATAAATGTCTGCTGTGTGAACTTCCTATGAAAATAATATAACATTTGTCTGACTTTAGACTACTGCAGATGCTTACAAGTTCATGACTCATGCATACACACTGAGTCTTGGGTGTGGTACATACATATGTTCACTACTTTAATAAACACATTGTTGATGGCATTGCCAATGAAGGGTGAGGTCGGGTTCCAAAGGTTTCACTAAAACAATGCCTGGTACCGGGCAGTCTCCATGAAATATTGAAATGAAATCTTGTAATAAGACCAAACAAAATACATTTTCAGAGTTTAAATGGCAAATGTTGAAAGTGAGACATTTTGAAATGTCATTCTAAATATGGGCTCATTTTGGATTTCATGAGAGGTACACATTCCAAAAAAGTTGGGACAGGTAGGAAAAAGATGCCGGAAAAGTGTACATATAAAGGAACAGCTAGAGGACCAATTTGCAACATGATTGGGTATAAAAAGAGCCTCTCAGAGTGGCAGTGTCTCTCAAAGGGCAAGATGGGCATAGGATCACTAATTCCCCAAATGCTGAGGCGAAAAATAGTGAAGCAAAATCAAAAAGGACTTTCTCAGGGAAAAATTGCAAAGAGTTTGAATTTATCATCATCAACAGTGCATAATATCATCCAAAGATTCAGAGAATCTGGAACAATCTCTGAGCGTAAAGGTCAAGGCCGGAAAACCATACTGGATGCCCATTATCTTCGGGCCCTTAGACGGCACTGCATCACATACAGGAATGCTACTGTAATGCAAATCACAACATGGGCTCAGGAATACTTGCAGACAACATTGTCTGTGAACACAATCCACCGTGCCATTCGCCGTTGCCGGCTAAGACTCTATAGGTCAAAAAAGAAGTTATATCTAAACACGATTGTGAAGCGTAGGCGTTTTCTCTGGGCCAAGGCTCATTAAAAATGGACTGTGGCAAAGTGGAAAACTGTTCTGTGGTCAGACGAATCAAAACTTGAGTTTCTTTTTGGAAAACTGGGACGCTATGTCATCCGGACTAAAGATAACCCAAGTTGTTATCAGCACTCAGTTCAGAAACCTGCATTTCTGATGGTATGGGGTTGCATGAGTGTGGCATGGGCAGCTTACACATCCGGAAAGGCACCATCAATGCTGAAAGGTATATCCAAGTTCTAGAACAACATATGCTCCCATCCAGATGTCATCTCTTTCAGGGAAGACCTTGCATTTTCCAACATGACAATGCCAGACCACATAATGCATCAATTACAAAATCATGGCTGCGTAGAAGAATCCGGTTACTGAAATGGCCTGCCTGAAGTCCAGATCTTCACCCATAGAAAAAATTTGGTGCATCATAAAGAGGAAGATGCGACAAAGAAGACCTTAGACAGTAGAGCAACTAGAAGCCTGTATTAGACAAGAATGGTACAACATTCCTATTCCTAAACTTGAGCAACTTGTCTTCTCAGTCACCAGACGTTTGCAGACTGTTATAGAAAGAAGAGGGAATGCCACACAGTGGTAAACATGGCCTTGTCCAAACTTTTTTGAGATGTGTTGATGCCATGAAATTTAAAACACAACTTATTTTTCTCTTGAAATTATATATTTTATAAGTTTAAACATTTGATATGTCATCTATGTTGAATTCTGAATAAAATATTGAAATTTGAAAATTCCACATCATTGCATTCTGTTTTTATTCACAATTTGTACTGTGTCACAACTTTTTTGGAATCAGGTTTGTATATAAATGTGTTTTGTGGTTAGATCTTAAGTACATCTTAAGCAAAATTAAATATTTAAGCACGATCACAGAACATTTAACTTATTAAGCCTATTATCAAAAAGTTTGGTGAAACTTTATGTATTGCTATATTATGTTATAATATTTTTGTTATATTGTAATTCTGTTAATGATCCATGTGTTAATGTAGTGAAGTATGTAGTAAACAAATTTGTACAAGAAAAAATTACAAACTATAACCAAACTGTGACGTTAAACGATATTTTGTAATTAAGGAATCAAGACTCAGTCAGGCAGTGATAGAACATTCAGGGTCAAGGTTTTATTCTTTACAATGGGGAGAAAACATGGCTTCAAAACACAGATTCATCAAAGTGGCTGAGTAGAGCAGAGAAAGTCTGATTTAAGATGCTACTTTTACAGGAGAGGAGTAAATTACTGCACCCAGCAAACTTGAGCCACCTAGAGTAAGAAGACCAGTCAAAACTCTGGTCAAAACTATAATTCATCATCGGTAGAGGCATCTGTGGAGGCATGCTCAAATGGGTCTTCATCTTCTTTTTCAACAACAGGTCCATCATTGCCACCTAACGCTATTCGGGAATATGTTTCTTTCACAGTCACCAGGTCTCTTTTGATCTCCTCACATTTTTGTAGGACAGCACTGTATAGGCCACGGTAAGCTTCACCAGAAAGTCCTGAAGGGAAGCCTAAAATTTCGGATAGAAAATAAGAAAGTGTTTAGAAGTATGCACCACTACATCAATTTGGGACTTTCCAGGTATTATGATCTTTAAAGCAGGTTATTTAAACTAGGCTATACTAAGTAAACAATATTTAGAAATTAGTACTCACTCTGTGTGGCCAGGTCATCTGACACTGCTCTAGCCTGGTCCTTCAAGGCCCTGTAGGTTCTTGTAAGCTGTGTCCAATGTTGTTTCATTTCCTCTACAAGTACAGCCTCTTCCTCAATCAGTCTCTCCAGCTGCATCACCTTGTCAAAAACTTTCTTCTTCATTCCTAAAGAAGTGTCAGGTTCTACAAAGATAAAAAAAAAATCAATTAACATAATACTACTAATCTTAATGCCTTTTGTTAGCAATATCCCATGTTAGTGGAAAAGATGTCTCAGGCAAAAAGTGACTGGTGTTGGATCTACAGTGTGGGAAAACAAAAGGACAAACCGACTTGACACATTACTCTGAGGAGTGACCTGTAGTAACTTCCTCTGGACTGTAGTTTGAGTGAGCTAAAAAAAGTTTAAAGAATGCAATGATGTCTGTGCATTTCTATGGTCTGAAACAAAGGATAAGCACATGGGCCTTTTCCTTTTTTAACCCAGAGTTTAATGAAGTAAGTGTTTGAAGAGGATTCACCAAAATGATTTATGTCAAACTTTACATACCAGAATCCCAAGGCCAGATAGGACTTTCTGTTGTAAGAAGGTCTTCAATTGAACCTACAGATTCTGTTGTGGTTGGAAGACCGTCGTATTGGGATATGGCATTAAACAGCTTTTTCTTATCCTCTCCAATCCGTCTTCGGATCTTGTGTCGCTGTTTGTTACGGTCTGCAGCACAAAAACACCACAGAGAGAGGTTTCAGGAGGATACGCATGAAGGTCATTGTGCTAATGGCGCCTTATAAACTACGGTATTGAGCTCACAGAATATCAGGGATTAAAAATGCAATTGTAGAATATTTAAACTACAATAATAAAAGTGTGGTCATAAAACCATAATAGATAACCTTGAATGTGACCAATTTTCAAGTTATCCAGGAAGTTGGGTGCTGATAACATTGGACATATAGGCAGAGTTAGGACAGTTCACTCAATGTACACTCACAGTATAAAGGTTACTAATGGTTCTTGTAGTAGAATAGGCGGGGCGAGACCGTGGTTCGAGTCCGGTGAGTATTTGTGAATTAGCGCCAGCTGTGCGCACACCGGGCTCGAATCACGTAGGAGATTGGGAGCATATAAAAGGAACGAGCGACTGGACCGTCGAATAGAGAGGACCGGGCCCGAACTTGTGTTATGTTTGTATTTATATTTATGTTTTGTTCGCCGGCGGTCGTCCGTGAGGGGCCACCGGCTGTTGTATTACTTTATTAAATGTTTTGAATGTCTTTCGGTTTCCGACTCCTTCCTTCCATTTTATGTAAAACATGTTCGGGCCCGGTCCTCTCTCTTCGACGGTCCGGTTGCTCGTTCCTTTTATATGCTCCCAATCTCCTACGTGATTCGAGCCCGGTGTGCGCACAGCTGGCACCAATTCACAATTACTCACCGGACTCGAACCACGGTCTCGCCCCGTCTACTCTACTACAGTTCTATATGCACAGTGTGCTGTAGATGTGAGACTTCAGTCTTCAGATGTGATAACATTTAAATAACTTAATAATATCAATACATATCACATTTTAAAATTAACCCCACAAGTACATGAGGGCATGGAAAGGGAAGGAATTGAAAAATTCGATTCAAATCGGAATCGAATCGAAAAAGAATCGAACACTTGAAATTTAAATTACACTTATCAATTCCTATGTGCATATTTTCAGAAATGTGCATGTGTTAACTTCGGATAAAGCAAATGAAATACAAATTTACCACACATTTATTTAACCATGATGTAGTTGGTATTAAACTATGGTAATTTTTTTTTATAAATCAGACAAAACATGGTTGCTATGTACACAGAATGGTGCTCATAAACCGATATTTTTGGCAAATCTGTCAATAAGCAGGCTTAAAGGACCCTACAGGTCAAAGTTTTGCTTCAACTGTGGAATCAAAACTGGGAATCGATAACAATTGAAATCGATAAGCAGAATTGGAAATCAAAATCATCAAAATACCCAACCCTAGGCATGGAGCCTACTTACCGGTTACACGATACAGATCCCTCTTTTTCTGCTGGATGCCCAAAAATAGGCCTTCAATCAGATGTTGCAACGCCACTGGATCATCTGTTCGGAGGTCATCTGGAGCTGTAAATATTTAGTAAAGGTATTTAATCAATATCATGCACTTTCTGTTCCATCAAAAATAGAACAATTAAACTATTTCTATAAAACACCTAATATAGACATGTTTAGGGATAAGGTGGTTAACATTTAGTGAAAAAATAAGTATTCAATGAATTCAAAATATTGACAATGGATATCAACAAATGTTTTGCCAAAGAATCTGAGAACATTTGCTCAGTTTGCTAATTGGTGAATAAGTGTTATGAAGTTTTTTGGGAGAAAGTTTCATCATCTTAGTTTACTTTAAAAAGAGAAAGAGCTCCCAATTATGCCATTGTTTTATTGTTTGGTTTGGTCATTCAATGTCACTAGAGGAGTCAGGTGTTAAAACACAAACGAGCAAGGAAAAATAACGTATTCAATATATATTTTATATATAAAATAACACGTTCAATAATTTTTAAATTTAAAAGAGACAGCAACAAGTACTTACTGTCAACTGCCCACTGTCTCACATCAGTAACCCACTGTTGTAGTTCCTCATCAGACCTTTGCGTGGACTCCTTTATAGCCTCAATGTCCTCTTTGACTTCCTTTGTCTTCTGGATAGTCTAAAAGCACAATTAATGGAAAGTCACACAAAACTGTCGCAATCCTAAATGTATAAGATACTGAGTACATACAAGTTATCAGTAAACATCAGTCAGATGAAATGTAATCTTCCTTGATGAATATTTTTTAGTTTTTACTTACCTTCAAGTACCGTGTAGACAAGTACTTGTGCAGGTTTCTTTTTTTTCGCTCATTCCATCCTCTGGCATGTAATGTGATCATATCTACTCGTGCTGTAAAGATGAAAGAATTAAATGAGCTTTTTGAGCAGTGATGGTTAATCTACAAGTATGATTCTTGAAAAAGGCAAGCTGTTTTAATTGTTATGCTACCAAAGCACAATCCGTGAGCACTGAAAAAAAACACTTACCAGCCTTACTCATGTATTTTGTAGTTATAGCCACACGGGACAAAAAGCTGTTGACTTGTTCAACTTCTTCACCAATGGTAGTGCCTGCCCCTGTTTGGTTTTTGCCACCCCACTGCACCTAAAACATGCACACCAGATGTCCAAACCACAAATATTGAGTTCAAGGAGGTCAAACAGGAAAAGAACTTACCATATTGTTTGAAGATATATTTACCTCACATTTTGTAGAATGCCCCTTTGCATGCATGACCGAAAGAAATGGCTTCATCTGAGTCAATTTTTTCATTTCTGGGAATGCTTGAGCCACCTTTTGTAGATAAGGCCAATATCTACACATGATGTCGGTGCAGAAGAACTTGCAATTTGTTTTTGTGGCCAGATCATTTTGCAAAAACAGAGGGTATGCAAATATCTCCCCCCTGAACATGTTCAGACCTCTAAGCAATATGCAGTGTCTGCAAACTGCCACCTCTAAGCCTTCTTCGTCACATTTGGAGTTTGTCTTCTTAGAGGTCTCCCTGGCTGCAGCCCATGTTGATGTTCCACAGGTGCCTTTTCCACTTACCTGTAACACAGAGTCATATCAAATATATACACAAAGTAAATGCTGATTTATTGACTACAGTCGTAAGTCTTTGACAAATATCTTACTGGCTTGATCTTCTCACGAACACAATCAACAAATGTTGCTACAGCTTTGTCATTGGCCAGAAAAACTCCATCAAAAAATGGTTGTTCCTCTACCCTACATAAATAAAATATGTTAAAAGCAAAAATGATTCACAAGACATTTTGACAGTGTAATGTTATCAATAATAATATACCCCTTTGTTTTGCTGAATCTATATAATTTTCTGTTTCCATCTGCAGACACAGCAACTGTATCTGGGGTGCAAGCTGGGCAAGAGAAGTGGTCAATGCCGCAGAGTTTTTCTCTTTCATGACGACAATATGTCCATTCAAGGAAAGCTTTTTGGAAGATGTCGCCACAAATGTAACCTCTCTGGAATTACAAAAATTTGAATACAGTGACATGCCAGTTAGACTTGCACAAATGAAGAAAACAAATGACCTTCCAGATGTTACCCTTCCAAATTGTTGTGAGCGCTGTTCTAACATTTTGACAAATGCTTGTCTTGAAAGACCAGGTGCATTGATCTTCAGGTCCTCAAAAGAGGTGAAAAGGTCTAGCTGGTATATGGTTTGAAATCCCACAGTGCCCGGCCAGTAACCACTACACAGCAGGTCTCCCACTTCAGGTGTCCATGACGCATGACATGTTCTGCAATTCATAACTGGCAGGTACATGTCATAGCGACCTGAAAAAAGATTAGATCACTTAAATTTTTTTATCCATTTCTGATTCCAATTACATAACAAAATTGTAGTTGGAAACCATCACAGTAGTTGGAATCCAATTAAATGACACATTTTAAGGTAATAATAAGACAACTTTTAAATAACTTTGGACCTATATTGTTTCAATGGGATAATATTATATCATATCATTATAAAAATACAAAGAGTAAGAATATTACATTTGTTATTACTAACAACTTAACATAATATTATGTAAAGGTTTTCCAGAATGGTATTTGTGAAGGAACTGCGGGGGTGTTTAAGAGTTTATATGAAAGGCTAAAAATTAATTAAATAATACAAATGTTATATTATAATAAATCATTTTAAAATTAAAATAAAAAACTACTAAAAAATAAAATAATTTATTTGTCTACACGCATGCGATTTTACCATAACCAATGACAGAGAACCAATGAACATGCAAATGTAATAATTATTCAAAAAAATATTTTTAAATCTCTGTGGTATAGATGAAATTGAATTGAATAACCTGATTAAAAGTTTTTAAAAGATTAAAAGATTAAATGCCAATAGACAAATACAATAGAAACATTGCGTGTCATACAGTACCATTTATGCAAATGAGTGCAACTGATCGTCCGGCGACAACAGAGAGGTTTTGAGGGTCACAATCACAAACTTTTTCTGGTTGTGTGATTGGCAGCAAGCACACTAGATGAAAGGAAAAATATATTACCAAAAAATAACATGATTTTAAGCTTTCCAGTAATTCCTACCTTGCTCATATATGACATTTTGGCCACTGAAGTCTTGCACAGCAGTTGATGGAGGGACAGGTTTATAGAACCCATCTATAAGAGTCTCTCTGTTGTGAAAAACTAGATGTTGATGCGTAGAAACATCACACTTTCCACAGTAACGGGGTTTAGGCAAACAGTCCTTGCACCTGATGACTGCTTCTTTCAAGCTGCAGTGATCACAAGGACCAAGATGTACACAGTCTGAAGCAAGCAAACTGTCAAGGAGTTTTGGTCTTGCTTCCTGCCAGCGTTCTTCAGACAAGGATTGCCTCAGTGCCCAATCATTAGATGCTGTTGATCTGGGTTCATCACAGTCCATTGCATCTTGGAGTAGATGTACTTGTAAATCTTGCAATAAATTAATTTACATTACAATTCCTTATCATGAACAAGCTTGTAAGAACACAAACACAGTTTATGTTGTTTAAAAAAAACAATCTCTTGAGTGCTACACCTAAATATTCTGAAGCAAATCTGTACATTTTCATAAAATGCTTGCTCTATTATTAATTCAGAGACAGTTCTGATAGGTAAAAACTTACTACACAAAACAAATTTAAAGTAAGCATACCAATAATCCGATGTGCATCTACTTCTCCAAAATGTTTGGTAGTTGAGGCTTCAGATGTGTTTGTAGTTTCTAGAATTTTAATGCAGTAGCAGGCATACAAAGAACAGAACAGATGCAATGGGAACTCTTTCCACTGTTGAGCAGCTCATATGGGAATGTATTTTATCAAATTACCTGTCTGTTAGTATAAACAGACTTCAGGGTATAAATGTGAAAGATAAACAGTATTTGGTTGAACACATGATTGTACATCGAATCAACAAAAACAAAAATTGCTTACCAAGCTCAACTTCTTGAGGGTTATTTGAAGAGGCACTGGTTGAGGCAACTGGTCTTTCAGATCGGTCTAAAAATAAAAGGGAAAAAAATGGTATTTACAAAAACTTAGTGAAAATCAAAGGGTCAAAAATATCAAAACATACCTGTCTTTCGTTTATGCTTCTCATAGACCAAGAATCCTTTTTGGTCTCTTTGTTTCCACCTGAGTTTTATCTTCTTTCTTTTTCGTTTTTTTGGTGTTTCTTTTACTGCCTCCTCACTCTGTATTACTCAAATACAAGAGGTAGAACAACGACTTCAAAATATACATATTTAAGAATGTGTTGAACACGTTTCTGAATATCAATTTTCAAGTTGCAAAAAATACAAACAGTGGAACACACACGCACACACATACAGTGAAATACTGCTTGATGCAGAATGCTGGTACATAATTTTATAAAAAATACCTGTAACTCCTCCAAATCAGCCATTATTTCATCGAGATCAGGCTCTAATCTCTCCTCCATATTTTACACTGCTGTAGGCTGACAATCCTTCTCAGTAATTTATTTTTTGACACCTGAGAGGCACAAAAAAAAGGACACATCAAAACAAATGAAAATATGTGGGTAACGGTTTGCATACAACTGGGAGGCCTCCTTGATTAAGTTTATTTCCTACCCAGGCAGTGCCTAGGTAAATGTTCTCAATGATGGTTAATTGGGTGCCGGTGATGCATTGGGCAGTTTTCATCACCTGATGGAGTGTTTACTGTCCGATGTGGAGCTCTTGCCATACCACACTTGAGTGTGGTTTGGGAGTAGATCGAAATGTTAAATGCTTAAGTCAATGAACTGCATTCTAACACAAATTTTGATTGTTTGGTTAAGGCAGAGTGGAGCTCCTTTCTGGCATCAGGAGTGCTCACACATGATTCTATTGTTAACATTTACCATTACAATTACTACTGGTTTATGACTAAATATAAAAACAAAATGCTTTCATTGTGATATTTTATTTCTGTTTCATCAGCCATGTTTTCATCAATGTATTTTTCTACACTTTTTGAAGTATCACATTAGAAAAGGTTGATGGAAACCGCAAAATTGAAACAGATTTGCCCAATAAATTCTGATGTAGTGAGCATTTAACTGACATGACTGATCAGCTGTTAACGAAAGGAGAAAATCCACGGCTAAACATGCCTTTAAGGATTTTAAAGCACAACGTGAAGACCAAGAAGTGCATAAAAATCCTTTAAAATGATCTAGTAAAAAGGGGTCAAATTGTTACGTTACATATCATTATAACATAAATTAACTTTTTAAAATGAGGTTGTTACTTTAAAGTCCAGCCACATGGGCAGTTATCTTAAGCTCGAGCACCACTCATTCTGTGGCAGGTACGGCTGCTACATAAAATGCATGTTCAATACATAAATAAATGTAGTAATATGTACTCATATGCAAGCATGGCATTGGCACAAGTTGGTGCTACATGGAAAGACTAACCTGATATGTCAACGTTTCACTGTACGTTTTTGAATTACCTGTAGTCTGATTAAAAGTATTTTAAAATGTAATTTAGCCTAATTACAACTATGCCAATAGACAAATACAACCAATTTTCATTGGTTAATGGAAAAGTGTTTTAAAGCTTGACGTTTTGCAGAAAATCTGAGTTATATTTGACATAAGAATACAAACTGTATTAAGGGATTACATTTTATGGAACATATTTTTCCATAATTATTTATTAAACCTAGTCTGTGGGGTAAAACGACCCCAGCAGGTATCACTGATAGTAAGTATGTACATCACATCCTTTCTTATTCCATCATGTAGTTTCTCAGGTTAGAAACATTTTCATATAAATAAATAAATAAGTTATTTCGGCTTAGTGCTTGTCACGTATGTAATGTGTTGAAAAACAAGTTAAAAACAGGGGTCACGCATGGATAAATGCATAACATTATAATACCACATCAACTGGGACGATGAATGATGCATGCGTTTTAAATTACTTTTTAACTTCTGTTACTATAATATTTCGTCTTTTCACGTAAACATTTCAAATTGACTTCGATGTGTCCACATTCAACGATGTCTGCAGATTAAGACTACACCAACAACTGTAGGTTTTGACCTAAGTGTGATTTTCAGTTACAAAGATTATCCTTAAACTGGACATGAGTAACTTACTTATAGCGCGCACGCGCGCGCGCGTGAATTCAGTTCACTGAAGACTCGCTATGAACGGCTCATTTGAATCATTGAGTAGTTCATACAATCGTAGATGAATCATTTGGCGTGATTTGCGAACCGATTTACCCGGTTCGTTAAAAATAATCATTTCTTTCATGAGGGGCACATCGTAATTTCTTTATTTCCAAATAAGGAGTAACGATATGCTTTATGTAATATAGCGGAGTAAAAAGATAAAAACGTCATTACTGTCCACCACTGCGAACAATAAACCGAATTATAAAGCGATCTATTTATATTTTCAAAGGTCGCCAAAAGCTTTATTAAGCTTACCGGATAACAAGCCACATAGCTACTAAATCTACCGCAGAATTCGTAACGGTAATTGTAAAAAAAAAACTTTAATTGTCGGCGGTGGCTAACGCTAGCTAAATTACTCATGCGTTAGCTTCACTTAACTGTCCTACTGGCGTCACGGGCAGTCGCATGATTCTAACGTTACAGTTTAGTTACCATTAGAGCAAACATGTTTCAGTAAAACAACGTGACACTTTACAATTTCACTAAAATAACGCAGACAGCATTAGGATAATGTGATATACTGTACATACCTCTGACGCTCAATCGTGTTGTATGTGGAGTCGACCGTCATCGATGTGTCACACAGAGGTCTTCTCTTTAGCGCCCCCAGTGGACTTTCGTGTCGTAAAACTGTAGAAATATGTACCTGCTAGAACGTATTTAGTGGCGCTGCAAAAAGTGTGCAGAGGTACGTCTTACCCATGAGACCAGGTTGAAAACTGAGCTATAGCATCTGGAGCAACAATAAAGATATGTTTAGAAGTTTGGGGACGAGGTAAAATAACATTAGTCCTCTAATCATTATTGAGCGCATTAATGTTCTAAACAAACTCTTTTACAGACACAGAATTGTAACACACTAACCTGAATCCCTGCTCACTGTTTTAGTCAGCGTGACACCTGCAGTAAAACACACAGATCAAACGTGTGCACCACATGTGACATGTACATATAAATACTCACGAGACCTAATCAGTCATGTGACTTCTGAGGTCAATCAAGGGTTTAATTGGTGGTGACTAATGATGGGCTATAATGAATAATGAGACGCAGGAGACTGCTGACCTACTGAAAGCACTTGAGAGAAATCTGACATTTTAGCATGTTTAAGTGCTGTGTTCTTCTTTAAAGATTCTAACTTACCTTAAGAACAAAGTATGTGAATTATAAAGGACGATCATCTTTTTTTAAACACTACAGTATATTTAGCACATGTTATAGAAAATCTGAACCATTTAACTACATTTAAGACTTACATTGATTATCTTTAGTTATTAATGAATTAATTATCAAAATATGTTAACTTGTTTTTAGAAGGCACTAAGTTGAAATGATTCAAGGAGCCAATTTAATTACGCTGCAAAATTAAAAGCAGCCATTTTACAATTGACAAAACTTCAGTAGAGACAAATGAAAAATCTAGATTTGTTTATAGTGAATGTTTGCTGTAATTTGTGTGACATACCTTTTCTTCTTTTTAATACATCCAAGGTTTTATTAGATTTCTCTTGCTGAGCTCTGATTTCCAACTCTGTCTGGTCTTTCTTTGCATTGACACTTTCTGTTTCACAAGTGTTGGACAATATCAGATTTAAATCTCCCAGACAAATTACGCAACTGACAAATAATGAACAAAATGTCATTTAGAAGGATGATTAACTCATGGTGTTGATCATTATTTACATGAACACTTTTCCCAGTTGTCTTGATTTGTTGTCAACATTTAAATGTATTTAATCAGAGATGCTGTACGTCTAACAGTAGAAATATCACACATACAGTACCTGACTTCAGACTGATTTCTCTGTGGTTTCTCCCTCTGATTCCATTCTCAGTTTTCTTTGGGACCTCCAGTGGGGTCTCCGGCCCTGTGGAAGCTTTCAGGTGAAGTCTGAATGTGGAAATGTACGTCTTCTTTTGATCTTTTTGAATAAAATCCATTTTCACAACGTGATCAGTTCAGACTGTGTTTGTCTTCCCCGTTCCACGGTTTACCTCAAGCACATTGTTTTGCATGTGCATGCCTGTCTTTCCATTTCTCACAGATCCTTCCAGTCACAGTATCTGTCTGATCATATAAATAGTTTGAGAGAGAAAGGGGCAGTGACATAGTAAATGGGCGGAGCTTCCCTTTTGGATTGAAATCGCTAAACTCTCGAAATATAAATCAACAAATATTCAAATGTAGAATGAGATGCTAAAATATTAGATGATTTGAAATTTGTTGACAAAACTGTGTTGATATTGCAATTTAAAAAAACCTTTAAATTCCACACAGTGTCTTTTCTGTGGGTGTGTCACAGGAATAATGTCAGGGGTAACTTCATTCAAAATCTGGATGAGCCTGTTTGAGCTGCTTGGATTAGCTCATAATATCCTCATATTTGACACAGATCTTTAACTTGATATATAGACTATCAGTGGTACACGGATGTTAAATCTGTCTGATTACGGTCTATTAGTGAGTCTGGCACATCAATGCTTTCCCTTTTGATTGAACAACATTTTATTTAAAAGAAAATTTGATTCATTCTGTGAATAACACTTCTGATTGACATGAATGAAGAATTGTGTGAGTGTGTGTCTTTATACGTTGAATATAATGAATAACGTGTCCAGAACTTTGAGCATTCATTTGTTGTCAATATAATTAAAGAACAGCATGGTTGTTTGAAAACCTGAAGCATTGAGCTGAATAACATCAACACAGAATGTTATTAAAGCAGATAATGGCTGGAATCTGCAGTATTTGAGAATAACATATACAGGCTGTAATATGATTATACACAGAGAGAAACACGCCCTTCTATTAGACGTGGGAAAATATCTCACAGAGAAGATATGCGTGCGTGTGCATTTGTTGGAGGAACGGGAAAGAAAAACACAGTGAGCCTTAATTTACGCTTAAAAATGATCACGTTTGTGTTATTCAACCAGTCTATAGTAGACGCACAACATTATTCGTTTTTAAAACATACAGCCATGAAATCAACACACAACAGAATCTCAACTATAAGCAACATTGACAGTATGGATAATAAATATTGTCATTCAATTGTCAGAAAAACATTTCATTGGTAAAATAACTTGTTTATTTAATATAAATATTGTAAGGCAGCTAGAAATGTGCTAACAACTAAGGATGTTTGTGATTCTGGGACACAAAACAATCAAACCCCATTTGTTGCTAGATCCTGAGGAATGATATCCTGCCCTCCCCTCAGGGGTTGATGTCCATGAACTGAACCCCTCTTCTTATCACACCTCTCTCCTCCCCTTCATCTCATCAGGCCTTGATCAATGTAAACGTGCTTACACATTCCATATTGTGTTTATAATGTTTTGTCATGTTATGAAGATTTGAACATCATGTTTTAAAGGTCTTGGTGCGATGGGTGAAAGGGTCTAGGTCCTTCAAACCTCACATAGAGTGTATTAGAGCTTTTTTAACTTTAGGACATCACCTGCACTCCTCTAAGAGGATTGGTTTTATCGGGGAATCCTGTTCACGGATAGATTGGCATCCCATTTGATGATCTCGTCAGCCACGTGTTAAACTGAATTTCACAATGTATTCATGATTCTTTCACAATGACCATTGAATTCATGATTCTTTGTTACATTTGCGTTGGCAAAAGACTCAGGGAAGCTTCTGTAACCACAACTTCCCACATTGCAACTGTGTGTCTCTATTTTGCCAGGTTTGATCAACTTTGTGGTTTTAATTTTGTACTATGTTGATAATCTGTGCATATTAAGTTAGAATTGTCTTTGTATGCACATTCTATGATTTTAATTGATGTTGTACCTGCCTGGCATAATAAATTATTATTGTTGATATTATCTAAATTCTTCAGAGCCTGTTCTGTTACCGCAAAATCTAAGTGTCAGGATAGGATGGACTAGTTTATACTAGACGTTAAATTATAAATGGGGCATTACTGAAGCTCACATGTTACAAATTTCCACCTATCATCTGGCTTAGCATGCTGCATGATCGTGACTAAAATAACTATTGTTATGTTTCTTAGCAGGCATGTAGCGGCCAAACTTAATGATATTAGTTTACCCGGCAACCTCTGACTAGATCAGAACTGACCGTTTTGTGTCCGTGAGATCCATGAACCCGGTCGGCGTGAGATTCTGTGCGACTGCAGGTTCCAATCGAAAGAATAACTATAAATAATAAAGTATGGAGATTTATAGATTCATTAACTATAATCAACAGATACATTTGAAACATCATACAAGTTATTTTATATTATTTTATCAAAATTGGGTCTTAACCACAGAGACATATAAATTGAACTAAATTGTGACAGTTCTTAAATAACTTCATGTAGAAATCGCAGAGGTGAAGCAGAACACAAGATCCCTTCAACCACGACATTGGATTTCTAAAGCTCAACACACAAACTCAGAGCGTTCAGAGAGACTCTTCTTCCGTCTCTGTTCGCACCTTAATTCAATACCACTTCTTAAACTTAGAAAAAATCAAGTGGACTAAACCTGAATCCACAAGATGATGAAAATGTGGGAACAACAACGTGATTGGTGGACTCACTTCGGGCAGTCTGAGAATGAGTTTCCATCGTCATGCAGCTGTCTAGGCAACTGCTCGCTCATGACGTCAGCCAGAGAACAGGGCGAGGGGGGCATGGCCGGAGCCCCCCAGGGGTTCTGAAAAAAGATTCAAAACATGATTGACATAAAGGGGCGGAACACTATAACCTAAATCCAAGCTCCATCCCAATTCTAAACTTTAGCAGTTCAACAAGCCCACTAATCTGTACCGATCTAGATTAAATCATTTATAGAAAACTAAATCATATTTAAAACTAGCTTTCATTCATTTGACTAGAGTATCTGTACATCTGGGGATGTACAGATACATGTAATGATACATGTTGCTCATAACTCCAGGCCTCCTCATAGACATCATGGTAATTGTCACTGTCAGGGTTCAGAAAAGTACAAAATATCATAGTTTAAATGGTGCATATGATCATAGTGGTTCAATCAGATTTTTTATGAAACGACAAGAATACGTGAAACGAAAAAGAAACCAAAATATCGACTTTAATCAACAATTTCTTCTCATTCCTCACGGTCAACGACGCGAATATTCAGCTGATGTTTGTTCGGATTTTGGTGAAGATTGTTGTATAAACAAGGCCCAGTTGGACGCTGGATTTGCAGATCGTCTGAAACAGAAAGATGGATCAGTCCCAGCGATAAGAGATCCCGATGACAATCTCATGGCGGTGAGTGAAATCATCATATGTCTGTGTATTGTCTGTGCGTATAGGCATTATAATGTAAACAAAATAAACGTATCGAATTTATCCTAGGGTAAAGCAATGATGACTCCACGGCTCCTGGAGCTCAACTGTTTTGGTCGTCGCTGTCTCTCTTCTTTACACTTCATGAGCTCTTTTACTTTGAAACAGATCACGGGTCATTCATATAACGTCTGAATGTCATCTGATGTCAGAAGACCAGCTCAAGACTGAAGACCAGATCAAGTCTGCAGACCACATTGACGAAGATTCCTGCAAGGTTTCTGTTGCTTTAACACAGAATGCAGATATTGTTCAACAGAGTTCTACTTTAAGCACGACTGCAAACGAAATCAAAGTGAGTTAATTCTGTTTTTCTTTCATTGGGTGTCAAACCTGGTCACCAAACAACCATTGGGTCCAGCCTACTAGTTACTGATAGAAATGATCTCAAATCATCTCACACACACTTCACATCTTTTTCTCAAGAACTGCAGCTTCTCATTACATTAAAAGATCAGAAACATCACTGCTTCTCAGCTGTGGCTTCAATAATACATTTCATTGGCAAAGTTACTCATTCTGTTCTGTGTTACAGGAAGAACCGGTAGATTCCATTCTCAGTTTTCTTTGGGACCTCCAGTGGGGTCTCCGGCCCTGTGGAAGCTTTCAGGTGAAGTCTGAATGTGGAAATGTACGTCTTCTTTTGATCTTTTTGAATAAAATCCATTTTCACAACGTGATCAGTTCAGACTGTGTTTGTCTTCCCCGTTCCACGGTTTACCTCAAGCACATTGTTTTGCATGTGCATGCCTGTCTTTCCATTTCTCACAGATCATTCCAGTCACAGTATCTGTCTGATCATATAAATAGTTTGAGAGAGAGAGAGAGAGAGAAAGGGGCAGACAAAACAAAAAAGTGACACTAAGGCAAAGACTGAAAACATAAATCAAGAATTACTCAAATAAAGAACGATGGTGTCCATCCAAATGTTAGCTGGATGAGCCTGTTTGGATTACCTCATTTTTGTCACAGAAAACCAGATAAAAAGAATATCTATAGTACGCAGAAAACAGTATTTTGGGACGCATGTCTGAGAAAAGCTAAATTAATGTGTACATGAATGCAATTTTAAAATGTAATGTAGGAAAAAAATTACTAAAATATGGTATGGGTTAAAACAGAATATTTATTCAGAATAAAATAAGAGGTATAAAAAATAGCACTATTTTAAATGGGTCCAGAGATGAACCAATGAGAGAGAGCGATGAAGGATGTGACAAAGATGTGAGCAATTGTGAGATTATAAATATGGCAGAATCTCATCTGTTAATGTTAACATCAATACAGAGGAAGTAAAGCACAGCATTTAACATGACTGTGCTATCATTTCATATTAAAGTTCAAGCTTTATTTGTCACATACAAAAACCGTACATAGTACGACATGCAGTGAAATGTTTTTTCGACTATCCGAATAGAGTAGAAAGGAAGGTTAAACTATATATAAACAATATATAATAGTGTAGGGTTAGCGGGGAAGTGTTCATGTAAAGTACAGGTGCTGTGATATCTGTATTATACAATTTGTACACTGTATGCATGTGTGTCCTGTTGTTTAGTGAGTGTGTGTTATGTGAGAGTTCTGTTGGAGGGCCCGTATAGCATGAGGGAAGAAGCTCCTCCTCATTCTCTCTGTATCCTAAACGCTTTCCTGACCGCAACAGCGAGCACTTATTATGAAGGGTTTTTAGTGGGCTGAAGCTTAATTTTGTACGATTTTTATTCGCTACAGTTTACCCAACAGACCTTCAGATGTGTCTTTTAGTTGCACTGATTGCTCTTGAAAAGAGAATGAAAGAAACCATAGAAAAGTAATAAAAATGAATTGAACGGACTTGAATGAGGAACAGGTCTTAAACAAACGACAAACACAAAGCATGTCAGAGTATATTTATTTTCACTTGATTCTACAGATCTCAGACACCACAAAGCTACAACAATCATCTCACAAGTCAAATGATCCCACAGACACCTCAGGACACAGACCCGTCCCGAGTCCTGTTTATTTCTAAATCTCAACACACACAAACTCTGAGCGTTCAGAGAGTAGGACTCATCTTCGGTCTCTGTTTGCTCTTCTTCTGAAAGGAAACACGACGCTTTGGTGCCACACAATTACATTCGATTACCTGCGTCTCCAAATTTACTTGTTTCATTATTTTTTTAATATCTATTTATTCCATCTTTCAAAACTGTCTGTTAAAATGACAGGTTATGCTTAAATGACTCAAATGACCCGTCGGTGTCACTTTCAGCTTCAAGCAAACGTGTTAACAGCAGTGATGATCATGTGAGTGTTTCACACGGGCGTGAAGGCTCTTCCCGTTCCACACCGCTTTGTTACTGGAGCTCGAGGGGATTTTCTCTCCCTCGTGTTTCTGATGATTATCTCGCTGGTGTTAATCATCTCCGGTGTTTAAATGGGGTGGACTGCCCTCATTGTCGGCCATGAAGGTTTTCTTGCCTCGTTTTTGCACATGATCTTCATTTCTCTTCTCCAGGGCTTCGATCTGTAAACACGCACAACTTTTCTACATCATGTGTGTGCATTATGATACAGCACTTTAAAATGAAATCCGTATAATCGATTTTAAAATCATCTCAGAAAGTTCAAACTGTTTGACGTCCTCACCTGAGCTAAGAAATCCGCCTCATTGTCACTGTTTATCTGCAGTCCAGACACCGTGTTGAAGAGCTCAAACACATCCAATGCTTCGGACACACCGGCTTTCTGGAAAAACTGATCAGAGCATTTCTTCATGTTGTTATACTGCTTTAGTACTGAGCATCTTTTCATAAGCGACATGTTTGGATACTTACTGTGGACACATTTCTGCAGTCCCGGAACAGAAACTCAAGACCGTGAGGGTGAGTGGGCTCGATGGACTGACTCACATCAATAAACCAGACCTTCATTAGGAAAACCAGACCAAAACTCCGTCAAACATCAACTACATTGTTTATTCGAGCAGAAATGTGAACTATTGAATTCAAAAGAGATCGGCTGTCACAGACCTGTCCATCATGCCAGAGCATGTTATATTCACTCAAGTCAGCATGAACCAGGTTACAATCTTGATACAGCCGCTGCATCATCTAGAAAATGAGTGAATTAAATATACTTATAGTTATATATGTTGTTATAGTTCTGATTTTAGTTTTACTAATATTGGAAATTAACTTTTATTGTTAGATTTCTTTGTTTTTATGTTAATTTTGGTATATGCTTTTGTCATTTTCTAGTTGTTATATGATATGTTTTTTTATTTTTTATGATAATTTTAGTGCTTAATACTTATTTCCGTTTATTTTTGCGGGAACATTTCGATTTTCCCTTTATTTAAGTTTCTCCCCAATCATTTTTAAAGTTTTAATTTGAGTAAACTAAAGAGAACAAGTGCAAACTCACGTTCAGAACTTCATAGTACGCTTTCTTCATATCCACAGAGTTCAATGTGGCATCCTTCAGTTTAGGTGCTGGCACGTGGTCCCGCCCAATGAATGACATCACAAGAATGTGCTTTTTCAGAATCACCACCTCTGGACACGCGATGCCTGCTTTCTTTATCCTACAGGTGTGTTGACAAACAGAATTGTAAAGAACGAGACGGTAGATAACACTCAAATCCAACACTATTCTGTTTTTCATTTGTCAAGTATCATCATCACCTGGTGAGGTTGTGCATCTCCTTCTCGGCCCACAGACGGATGATTTTGCGAGGGTTCAGCTTGCCGAATCGATCTTTAAAGCGATAGTCATCCTTGATGTATTTATCCCGGTTCTTAAATTCATTTAGTGTGGTCTTGAAAACCTTGAGAACGCACTCCTGTGGAACAATCTTTTCCTCAAAGCCACTGAAGATGAAAATAAAGCACACTCAGTGTTACATAATACACGTACGTCAACCGTGTGGACTCGTGACACTCACCTCCCTCCACTAGCATGAAACACCACTGACTCCTTGCCCGTGCTAATACAGCCGTTAATGTTCTCCAGTATCCCAGAATTCACCATTTTGTACATGAGCAGTCTGGTCCTGGGGTCCACAGCTTGTTCCTGTACAGACACAACAGAAGACGTCAGTTACACAGACGGAAATAAAGCAGAAAAATCTCAAGTATGTCTTTTAAGAAGCTTACGGAGGTTGAGTGTTCCTTCTTATCATGCAGACGGGCACTGCGACGCTGCTCTGAGTGACAGTGGCGTTTCAGGGCGTTGTACACTTGGTTGGAGAGTTTAAGGTCCATGCCGATCCCGTCTCCCACCTGCACCTCCGGAGCAAACTGTTCAAACAGATTCAGACAACCGAGGAGGAAGAGAATTAGTTTTCTTGTTGAATGACAGACCTGAGTCCGTGTGTGCTTGTGAGTCTTACGTTGTCCATGCGTGCCGTGTTCTTCCGTCCACAAACCTCCTCATCGTGCTTGGTGGTGATGTTCTTGCCTTTTCCAACAAAACCTTTCTTGGGGGTAGTTGTTGGCTTATCTGAGTGAGCGAATAAGAGGCCGTCAAGTCAAAAACGATCAACATCATCGAATATGAGTTTGATTTCAAAATGAGATAGATAAATGTTTTTTAATGTGCATTCCAATTAACATGAGTCAAACTGCAGTTGGTTTGGTTTGATTTAAGCCATAATAAAAAAATACATCTAAAATAAATCTGACATGATAACATAATAAAAAACATGATTTTTCAATTTAGATTTTTAAAATCTCATTTTGGAAGGAAACTCTTCATATATTTTCATTTCTCACCAGCTCTGTAGGGGTCGTAACGTGTGTCCTGCCAGTCCACCTCATCTTCTGAGCTGTCACTGTCCTCGTACGGATGGACCATGCGATAATTCTCGAAGGATATGGAGACTGTAGATACAAACAGAAAATTGGTTGTTCAGCTTGCATACACAAACACATAGTTTGGAAGTCAAAGACGTGTTTGCAAACAAAACAAACGGGGTTTCACCTTTGCTGTCTCCGTTAAATTTCTTCTCCTCTATACGGAGCTGCGTATCGAACTCACGATCAAACTGCATCTGAAGCATCTGGGCCAGCAATAGATCGCTGGATGTCTCTTTTTCTGGAGTGCACGTCAGGTCTAGTTCAGCACTGATGATAATATAAAGCAAAAGAAGTGTTGAGAAATTGAACGCTACTTAAGTAACACAAAGTGTTCAATTGTTTGAAGTAATTAATGTAATTTATTGAATTTACAACTTAATTCAATACCACTCCTTAGACTTCCTATTAAGTGGACTAAACCTGAATCCACAAGATGATGAAAATGTGGGAACAACAACGTGATTGGTGGACTCACTTCGGGCAGTCTGAGAATGAGTTTCCATCGTCATGCAGCTGTCTAGCCAACTGCTCGCTCATGACGTCAGCCAGAGAACAGGGCGAGGGGGGCATGGCCGGAGCCCCCCAGGGGTTCTGAAAAAAAGATTAAAAACATGATTGACATAAAGGGGCGGAATACTATAACCTAAATCCAAGCTCCATCCCAATTCTAAACTTTAGCAGTTCAACAAGCCCACTAATCTGTACCGATCTAGATTAAATCATTTATAGAAAACTAAATCATATTTAAAACTAGCTTTCATTCATTTGACTAGAGTATCTGTACATCTGGGGTGTAATGACACGTGTAGTTCATAATTCTATAGAATAGACAACAGTGGGTTCATGATAAGATAGTATCACATCATTCTGAACAAAATAAAAACAAGAAATGTAAATTTATATAAAAGATTTAATTACCAAACATTAACAGTTTTCAATATACTAATGATTTCTTATATAGACTTTTGTTCATTAACTTCAAGGTATAATTGAAGATTCATATGTTAACGCATGTCATTGAAAAATATAAACCCGAATTTAAAATGTATTAAAACTAAAAAAAGCCCTAAAGAAAATTATATCATACAAAACTCTTTTCTGATTGGTTGTCAGCTTAACCAAACAGACGTCATGGCGTAAAAACGTCTACGCCTTACAACACAGCACATAAATGGTGACGTGATATATTGTGATATGATATGTCTCGCACACCATTTGATTAAGTAATCTTTACATCATTTAAGAAATGTTTTGTCTTTGCGCATAATAAAGGCCTGGAGGCCACAGGGAAAGAAAAGAGAGGTGACATATAATGTTAATGTTTGTCTGATTAACGTTAACTCTACCCTAGTCATTAACACCACAAATAATGAGTCAAGTTCAACTTTCTCAACTCTTCTTTGACACACCCCTACACAATTCCTCACACCAAACCTCAAAATGTCTTTATTGTTTCATTTAAACACGTTCAGAACATTAAAATGACATATATCAGAGCAAACTGATCACGTTCACCATCCACAAACAGTGTTGGGTAAGTTACTCAGAAAAACAATTAATTACAAGTTACTAATTACACATTCAATAGTGTAATTAGATTACTGTCTCTCAAAAAAGTATTTAATTACTTATAACTAATTTCTTTCTATATCCTATATCAACATTGATCAGTTCAGTGATTCAAGGAGAGACATGAAAAGACTCTTAATTCATTCAAATAAATAAAATAATGCTACATTAAGTATTACATTTACATTGACATTTATCCAAAGCGACTTACAGGTGGGGTAGGCAATAAGCAATTGGGACAGCATAAGTACAACAAAAGCATAAGTGCAATCAAAAAAAAGTATTATTATTAAAAAATTAAAAAGTATTATTATTAACTGTTTTTATTAAACGTATTACAATTGTGAGAATTATTCATACGTTTGTTTTTCCACTATTTCACACACATATATTACACAAAGTATTTAGTTAGAAGTAACTGTCATTCAATTACAGACAAAATAAGAGTAATCCCTCACTTTACTTTTTAAGGGAAAGTAATTTAATTACAGTAACTAATTACGTAATAACGAGTGACAGCCAACACTGTCCACAAAGGCCAGACATGTGAAGACATGTGAAGACATGTTCGAGTCATTAATGGCTGCCGCTCCACTAAAGTCATATTAACACCTGTTATGCTTCAGATCTCATAATGTCAGTGTGGGCAAATAAGAGAAGATCTCACCTTTGATTCTTTAGTAGATACTTCACACTGATCCATGTTAAATGACACAAGGTTTAGGTTAGCTTCAAACTGGCTAAGAGCAGAACCGTTAACGTGACTTTTTCCTGGTAAATTAATTGAGATTTGGTAATATCAACCTTAATCGACTTTTAAAATGACTAGTGCGTATTACTGCTTGACTAATGTGGCTCAAAAGTGGTTTAGAACGACGAGTTGATTCGTTTCTTTCAGATAAAAATAGATAAAGCGTCTCACAGGCTACAAAGATCGACAAGACAACCCACCTGACGTCACACAGTCTTACTTTTTAAAATAAAAGTCTAAGACGCTGGTCCATCAAATAAATACGTATATTTAAATGTTCAAATATGACATCTATACATAACTTTAGAAGTCCTTGAAAAATCACAACGGAAAGAAAGATTTTAGTTAAAGTCCACTATTTTGTCTAAATATTTTACTTTGTTTAACAAGTTGTATATTATATTTTAATATCATAAATAATCCTAGCACCGCTCAAAAGATTTTAAGGTACGCAATTGTTATGATTTCAAAGTCTTTTTTGCCCCTTTTTCTCATTATAATACTGTGATTTAAATGCAGACTTTTATTAAAACGCGTGCGTGTCAATGTGGGCGTGGCCACAGCGAAGTAGAGGAAGTACAAATAAGATGTCAGTTTCAGGACATAGAAGAGTATCAGAGGAGATAAATCAGATTCTGAAGTTATTTATGCATCCAGTCCAATGAATGTAGCTCGAGTAATCCTTGCTTTAGTATTCTGCATATGTTTCACTCTCTCATATTTCACAAATAAGGTACATGAGCAGCACTGCATTATTATTACTGTTAAGTGTTGTGTTACATCTTTGTTATTTATCTACGGGAGCTTAAAGATGTGTGGAGGTTCAAGGAGGGATGTTGTGTTTGTTTTATGAAGGATACATTAAATGTGTTGAAACCATTCTGTTTGTTTTACAGTATGTCCTGTCTGTCTTGAAATTCACATTTCCAACCATTTTTCAGGGGTATGTATAAAGATATCCTGGTGGTTAAGGTGTACCAATCAGTTCTTTATTTACATAATATCTCAATATTTGTCAATGTTAACTGTCTACAGGTGGCAAACCTCAACAGGGTTTCTATTGCTACTGGTTACCTGGAAACTGGGTTTGGTTGAAATCAATGGCTTGTCCAGGTATCTCCAATTCCGTCGGATGGTTAAAATATTTCGAATCTTATTTGTGCTGAAATCCTGATTGTACTTTATTTAGATCTGCGGTGTTTTCTCAGCTCCCTGGGTCTTTCTTATTTATTGGAAACATTTATGCTGGGTCCAAAGCCCTGTCGCTTCTGGTAAGTGTAACATCCTAACAAGATTTCAAATCAAAACTATGAACAGAAATCGTCATGTAGAATACTGTACAATACATTTGATTGTACATTTGCGTTTAATCTTGTGACTTGTTTATTTCGTTTCGGATTAGGAAACTGTCAAAAGCTTCACATATTTACATCGGTTCTTTCTGATTTTTGTTTTTGTTAAGCCCATTCCTTTCTTCTTCGTGTTACAAAACGTCTCCGAGTTCTTCGCGTTTCTCACTGTAATCTTCACTCGGCGAGAGGTAAGTGTGTTTCTTGTCTCTTGGTTGGCTGTGGATCGGGGAAGCTGGTCTTCTTTGCATGTTATATGACAAATGATACTATTTTAGATCTTGTAATAATTTCCATCTGCTAATAATCTTATGTTCTGATTTTCTTCAATACAAATGATATTAATCAGAAAGCCACATGGAGGAAATTATTAAGGTATGTTTCTTTTTTGGCCATTACTTATAGTAATCATACCAAACTTTAAACCAAGGAATAAGAATTTATATCAGACTAAAAAAGTTAGAAGTGCTGTATTTTTATATGAACTTTAAATTAATCAATTTGGTGCATTTTCTCCAAACAGTGTGTGTATGTTGCTGGGTTCTGCTACGAGTCTGATTGTGTACAATCCTCGGGTACGTTTAAAAGCACAAACAGCAACATTCCCTGAATTCTGAATGTTTCTGATAATCTCTGTGTCCTGTATTATATCAAATCAGCATGTAGTAAAACTGTCCAATCTCTTTACATCTCACCCCCTAGTTTGGTCCCAGTGGTTACACGTGGGCCTTCATCCATCTGTTCTGTGTAGGTAAGTGTCTTTTATTTGTGTGTAAATGCTACACATTGTATTAAACATGCTTTGTTTAATCTCATTCCTTTTCTTATTCAGGCGCGTATAAAGTATTCCAGAAGAACTCAAAGACCAGCCATCTGAGGTTACTTGCAGTCTTTCAGATATTCTGCTTGAACATTGCATTCTGATTATATGTTTGAAAATACTTTTTTGTCTTTCTATGTGTAATGATCCAGTGATCTGGAAGAGCAGTTTATTAACTATATGAGCAGGTAAGTCGACTGCTTCACGCAAATAACAGATTCATGAAGAACCGAATGTAGAATTTTAATTGAGATTTTCCTTCTTTTATTCAGTGCATTATTACTCGCCTCTCTATCATACTCGACAGGTAATGAGATTCTTTAAACTACTCCATTACATACAGCTGTGGGAAAAATGAAAAGATCAATCCAGTTTTGTCTTTAACGTCATTTCTGCGTGTATTGTGTGTGTTGAAATTGAACAGAATCAAACCTAAGTCACCCAACAGCAACGTGAAAAATCTAGAGAATGCATGAAAGTTGTGAATTTTTTTTTTCTGAACTGATCCTTAAACCCATGTAAAGCAATAATATTGTGTTGTTTAAACATGAACAGTGCCGATCCTAGATGTCTGGGGGCCCTATGCAAACCTTTGTGAGGGGCCCATTGTCACAGTAGTTAAAATGAGATTAGGGTTAACTAACATAACTGTAAACTATAAGAAACAAAAATAATACATCAATTAGCACGCTTAAATTAATTAAAACGGAAAGACAAAAAACATTAAACTTACAGTAAGAACAATGAAAAATTTTGATTCACATCTAAGTAATCCTTCACTTAAAGTAACACGTGGCTCTGGAACCGTCTAGCTGTTTGTTTTTTACTAACCAAATTTTGCCAGTGGACAAATACTGAATTTGGCAAAACTTTAAAATCAAACAATAATGATGCCTTCTTGTTCTTTTGCTTCGCGTCGTAATAAAAAGTTATGGAAATAGCATCTTGTTTACATTATTGTTTATTTTATCGGGTACACAAGGGGGCCCCACTGGTAGTGCAGGGGCCCTACGCAACATGCATAGTTTGTGTATAGGAAGGATCGGCTCTGAACATGAATATTAACTTATTTTATTTGCAGTACTCAAGATCTGAAAACGCACATCTTTTTTGATATATTGATCAGTTTGTCGTGTTTTTCAGGTGATCTCTTTGGTGCTTTAGACTTTCCTCTACTGACCTCATACGTCTTTCACGCTGGCTGCTTGGGCAGGTTTGACATTGAAATTTCATCACATGATTGAATACTTTATTGCAAATAATTCCCGAACTGAGATAAGTCCTGCTGTTTTGAAGAGTTGAAGAGGTTTGTTCTTTTATTACAGAAAATAGTGATTGTGATTTCAGTTTGGTTTGATTTGTACAGTGCTGTGTTTGGCTTTCTGCTGATGTTGGTAACTGTGAGGTTGAGGGACAGTCTGCCTCAGGATCATTGTGGGCTCTGGTTCTTCCTGGCCAAGGTAAGAAAGACCCCTAAAACTCCAACTCTGTTCTCTTTTGAAGGTGTCTTTCTGACTTTGCCTCTGATATTTGTTAAAGAGAACAAATATAAGACCATACTGTAGTGTAAATTGAGATGTGTAAATGACGTTCTCTGTGGCAGGTATTGGCTTCAGGTCTTTCCTTTTATCTCTCCACATTCAACACTGTGGTCAGTCCCGTAACATTCTGCAGGTGAGATTTATGTCATTTACAGAATGGGTCCAAACGTGCGTTTCAATGGACTTTGTGTAATGTATTGTGTATGTATCACACGATAAACCTGTGTGTGTTGTAACACCCCTTATATAAAGACATGGTTCATTCGAAAAATCAAATTCTTCATTTTTCACCCTCAATTCATTTAAAACCTGTATCGGATTCTTTCTTGTGTGAAACACAAAAGAAGATGTTTTGAGAAATGTCTCAGTGGTTTTGTGTCCGTGGAATGGAAGTCAACTGAGGTCAATGTTGTTTGACAACCAACATTCTTCAAGATAACTTCTTTTGCGTTCTGCAGAATATAGAAAATGATACAGGTTGGGTGAATTAACAAAGAAAGAATTTTAGTTTCAGTTGAACTATCCCTTTAAGCAGGAATATGAAATAAACATCACATTGTTTTTGTTTCTCTCTGTAGCGTCGTGTTGAGCTACGCCGGCGAGGCCTTGTTTCTATATTCTGACAGATTTCAATAAGACTGTGAGATGAATGTGTCCAGTGCATTTGAAGATTCGCCACCAGTCCGTCTATTCTTAATCTGTATAAAACACTCTAATCTTCATTTATAATCCAGTTTGACACATAAACTTGAAGAACCATAACAAAGACAGCAGTTAATGAGATTAAAGAGACATGAACACAGCAGATAGGATTGCTCAGTGATGAATTATGTTTATATATCATTGTGTTTTTTCTGTAAATACATGAAATCTTGTTTTTCTGTATTCTGTTTATTCCCAGATCTATTTCAGCACAAAACCTTCAGATTACTTTAAGTGTTCAATGTTTGGACATAATATTATCCTGCAGTATTGTGGATTGCATCATGAATGTCACCCTTTTGTTATTAATTTGTTGTAGAGAGGAAAACATATCCTCAGTGGTTCATGTATTTTAATACCTCTTTACATAATAGCAGTCCTTATAAAGATTTGTTGTACTTTTTTTACATAGTTATTATAATTTTTAAAAGCATTAGGGTTTCTCATATCTCTTCCAATACTGTCACGTTGGTACTGTAACTCATATGAGCTGAATGACATTTACTGTATTTCAAACTACATTACAACGTATGTTATTGTTTTTCCAAAGCCTGCACATCTATTTAAATCTTTGCATTATAAGTCAGAGAATAGTGCCTTCTTTGACCTTTTTAAGTTCACCCAAAAATATTTTTTTATCATTTATTTACCTTAATAAACTTGTATATGACTCTTTCAACTGTGGAACACAAAAGGTAACAGATACACTTTATTTCTTACATCTGTAAGTTGTTTGACCTCTGATATCTTGAGGTCATTGTTTATTTTAGCGGTGAGCAGGATACAGACCCCGTGCAAAGTTCACTGCTTGTCCAGTTTATCCTGATAGGCCAGTTTTTCAAAGCAGACTTGATTCATTTTCCTGAGAAACACCTTGTTGAGATGTGTGTTTGCGATACGAGTGAGGATCAGACAATCATCCTCCTCTCATGATTACAGGGCTCCTCGTTTGACCTTTGAACTCCTCTTTGCTGGATGATTCTCTGCTTCTAAAGCAGTCTGTGATCTGGTGTTTGGAGCAGATTCAAAAGTCCTGTGGCCTTCCACCGGCTGTCCATTTAAAGAGCCGCTCGCCTCCGTCTGCAATCCATCTTGACATGTAGTTTCTGTTCTCTGCTGCTGTTGTCATGGAAAGACTTGAACCACACTTCAAGTATGACATATGGGTTGTGCTAGTCGTACTGATCTGCTTCTAAACCTAGCATGCATTGCAAACGACCAAACTACCAAAAACATTTTTATTACAATTGTGTTACAGTTTCAATAACCCTTCCAAGCTTTTGTACAAATAACCGATGAAATGACATACAAAAGTATTTACATAATTCTTAAATCCCCTAGAAAAAGTCAATGGTGTTTTTACTAATCAAGGTGGTTTCATAAAATCTAAACACACACACGCTTAAATGTAGACGTCTGTGATTTGTTTCTCAGCTTGAGATTTGAGAGATGTTCATATTGATCATGTATCGACTCAAGACTGTTTCTTCTGTGACTTGGCTTTGGGTGAGAACATGGCGAGATAGGGCCGTCTCCTGCGCATCCTCACGTCCGGCTCCTCCTCCTCTTTGATGTATCCTGTTAAGAGCCAAACAGAATGTTGCTGAAATTCTTCATGAATCATCACGTGACCCTAATGAACTCGTAAAACTATTTTTGCATAAGTCACAGTGCATTATACACTGATACAGATTGTTGTTTAAGATTTAAAAATGACATCAGCAGTACCCCTGTCCACACAGGTCTGCGTTGACGGGAATCCCACTTCCCAGAAGTTTTCGGGAGTGGCGGGTGGAATGTACTGATACCGATGGCGTGAGCAGGAGGACAGTTTTTTCTCTCTCTCTTCCTCAGGAAGATCTGCATAATACTGTAAAAACACACAGTTGGATCCTAACCATTATTTGATCAATTATTTATTAGGTAAATGAAGACAGACTTACTATTTCGCACTCTTTACAATAGTGGCCTTTCAGTTTCCTCCTCTCGTCTTTCTTACGCACGACTTGCACACAAGCAAAAGATTTGTTTCTGGTGAAAGCGGAAAAAAGTACAATATCTTAAATAATATACTTTGTGAAACACAGTTTCTTTTAAAGCAGTAGAATTGTTTAACTCTATTCCAGGGCAGCGTCACTCCATCGTCACAAACCTGTTAGAAGCATCTCCGTCAGACTTTATTTGCTTTCTGTCTGTAGGACTGCGGAATTCCTCTGTGCAGCAGAACATGTTTGTGTTACAGAAAACATACTACAAAGTGACTAAATGTAAATGAGAATGCAACAGTGTCATGGTCACCTTCCACCTCTTCATCCTCTCCCATCTCCTCTTCCTCTCTCTCCTCCGTGTGCGTAATGTCTCGCTCAGCATCACAGCTCACATCCCGAGGACAAGACTCATATTCACTGTACGTCGTCTTATCGAAGATGTCAGCGAGACTGTCGTTCGCTTTCTGTCCGACTCCTGTTCACACATAGATGTTTCAAACAAAGCATGTTGTCCACCGTTTCAAATCAACTGTACATGTACAGTATACCTGTGATCTGGGATAGTCCCGCCGCCTTCTGGCCTCTGAGCAGCAGACTGTGGCTCACAAATGTGCAGTCAGTGTCCAACGTTTCCAAGTCCGTTCTGAGCTAAATCAAACAGAGCTCCTTTGTATAGTTTTGCTTTAGTTGCACAAAACAAAAGCTTCGAAAGGATAAACAAAACACAAGTGTGGAGTTCAGTGTACCTGTGGTTGAGGAGAGTGTTCGGAGTCATATTGATGCAGATCCACTCCTGGATCAACACTCCAGCTCTGATCTGCTCAAAAACCAATGCAACTCATCCTGAAACTATACACAATAGGTCTGTTATCGCTGAAAATTCACTCACTGACCGTAAGGAAAAGCTGCCTTGTTTTCCCTCTCGTGTGACGTGTGCTGGTTCGTCTCCAAACGTTTCCTCTTTGAATCCTACAAAAACAGAGCTGCGTAAACCTCATTGAAGTGTTTTGTTACTTTTGTCATTTTAGTTTAAAATGAATTAAGTCAAAGACTGAATGGAAAGTGTCTCACTCACCCGGTGCGTCTGGATCATTTCTGTCTGACTGTGTCTCTCACTGATTTCCACAAAACGGCGGTTCGCTGGAGTAGAAGCACATATTACCCCCTCGATTCCTGTCTCATCAGGATCATCCAGACTACTGTCACAAGTCTTCCTTTCTGTATTTTTGCAGCCTGTGTGTTTTCTCTTCCCTGTAACTGGCAGGCGTGTGCTGTTGTTTGAGGGCGTGTGTGGCATGTCGTCTGTTGATGGGTTCTGCTGCTCTCGAGAACTCCAAACAGCTTGAGAGTCATCGTTCCTATGAGAAGAGGTGCTGGAACAAAAAGGGGAATTGTTGAGTTATTTTATGATCATTCAAATACCTATATTAAGTGGTACATCAGCAGATGTATATAACATCATATGAAAAACAGTCACAAAATTTTAGAACCAAGTTGCGGAAGACAATGTGCTTACACAGCGGTGCGGTCACATGGCGCGGGTTGCACACTTCTCTGTGTGTCATCTTCATCATCCTCGTCGTCAAACTGACAATAAAACAATGCCACAGTGCCAGCATGAATATTGGTTTGATATATTTAAAGCCAAAACACTCATCTGAGACAACAAAAAATCTAAATTAAAAAAAAAATGAAAAAACGTGAAATGAAGCGTGTTGACTTCAGCACATGAGAGTCAAACTGAAGGTCAGAACCTTCTCTGGCTGGACGTCTATTCTGCAGGTCTCAGGAACCACAGTCTTGTGATGCTCTCTTTTTTTAGGCTCTAAACAAACAAAACATTGAGGCCATCTTATCATTAACATTACTTCCTTTTTTTAAATATGAATAGAGCAAGACTTCTAGACGATTCTTTCACCTGTAATACGAGTCATATCCATATCACACGTCTCTGCAACTAACACACTTGTGTCACTGCAGGCAGATGGTGCAGACATCCCTCCTCGCATGCGCTCTGTTTAAAGCAAGAGAAAGCTTTACTAGTGTGTTCAGAAACAACGAGGTGTATCGTCAGATATTTCACTCCTCTGTCTGACCGGGGTAAGAGAGTGACAGCAGTTTCTCAGCATAGCGGACACGATTCTGATCTTTCTTTCGTTTCATCTTGCTCACGATGGGTAATGAGAGCGGCTGCAGCGGAGAGTCAGGAATCATGCCCTCCTCTGCCTCAGAAGACACGTCCTGAGGAGAACTTCACACACACACACACACATACAGTACAGTGCACACATTAAAAACAGAAATCCGTGTGAAACATTACATGTAGTCTTCAAAGAAATAGAGAGTGAATATAAAAAACGAAAAACATTGTGTAAACTTCTTTAAGATATAGTAGAAAGGTTAAACATCAGAACGTCAGGTCAAATATAGATCTGTGAAATATGTTTGATTTTTTGGACTCTGAAACTCACCCTGAATTTCTTAACCGATCTAATTCAGCGCTCATTTTTCTGTTTTCCTCTCTAAGGCTCATCCTCTCCGCCTCTAAACACAACAATCATCCAATAAACACACACGATACAACACAGGTCACTGCTACCGAATGTCTGCATGCTGATGATACGCAATATAACACACAAGAAACCCATATGGCTCTTCTAAAGCTCCAAATCTCACCAAGCTTAGAAATAAGATCCCGGTTTTTCTGTTCAGCGTCGTCAAACTTCATATTTATCTTTTGAGCGCAGCTCTCACACGGTCCAGAATGCACCCTAACACAAGGGAAGAAAAACAGACTATGTGATTAATCACATTACGGAATAAAAACGATCATTTGCATAACTCCTGTAAAGAACTGTGTTGATGAAAGTGCAATACACCTGTCCTCCAGCTGTCTGATCTTCTCCTGCAGATCCCGCTGCTGTTCTCTTAGCTGCTGGTTCTTGCTGTGAAATTCACTCAATCTCTGAGCATCTCTGAGAGACAAATGACATTATTAACAACAAAAGGAATGAGGAGAGGAGACGATCTGATATTGTGAAAGTCTGATACTTACAAACATCGCTCTTTCTTGAGTTTGTTCACCTTTGCTTGTAATTCTAAATGTATGAGTTTATGAGGTGAGAATGAAAGCAAAAACGTGTCATACGTTAACTACAGACGAGTCCAAATGAAAACAACATTCTAATAGGCTTTAGTATTCAACTATAGGAAAACTCTCAAATACCTTAAACCTGACTACAGTAAATACTAGAGTAGATTAATTTACCAGATATAATTCTAATTACTACAGTATAATTCATGTTAAATATTGTACTTCAAATTCAGTGTTGGGATTACTCTCATTGTTTCTGTAATTTATTTACAGTTACTTCTAACTAAATACTTGTGTAATATATGTGTGTGCAATAGTGGAATTGACATCACAATTCAAAGTCTATCTTTAAAATCTGTCCTTTAATGTATAATTCTCACATTTGTATCAGTTAATAATAATACTTTATTTTGTTTTACATTAATTGTTTTAATGATTTAAAAGAGCCGTTTCATGTCTATCTTGATGTAGGATATAGAAAGTATTTAGTAATAAGTAATTAAATAGAGAGTAATTTGTACATTATTTTAATTACACTATTGAATATGTACTTAGTAACTAGTAATTCATTACTTTTTCAGAGTAACTTACCCAACACTATACACATGAATACATTCATATTTTCACGTGTTACAATTTGCATTAAACGTCTATTGAGATAAAACATTTAAAAAGCTCTGACAAACTCAACTGTAGTACCTACAATAAAAACATTATTATGATATATCACGCTTTTATTTTTCTGTATTTCACAGTTTTCTACCTTGCCGTGTAGATTCATGAAAGTCTCTGACAGCATTCAACAGATCGTGAAGTTTGTCTCTGGAGTCTGAAGATGCGCTGCACACAGACTTTTGAGCGCTCAGATCTGGAGAATTCATTCTTCACTCAAACACTCTTTTCAGGCAGAAAATTCCTCAAAATATCCCTTCAGGTTGTTTCCACGGCGATATAATCTATTCTATTCCCCTCGTTAAAAAGAAAGACATAATTATTAAAAACTAAACCTCTGCGGGAGCTTGACAAGTCTGTGCCTTCATAATAACATTCGCATTCCGCGCCTCGCAGGGGATTGTGGGAACTTGGATGCGGATCACATCAGATACGCAACGCGTGACTGCCACCCAGAGGACATACACGGAAGTGTTTCTTTTTCAACGAAAGATGTAAAACTTGTTTTAATTATAAATGTATTCGTCACTGTGTTCTACATAATTTTAAATCATTTCGGATTTTTTTTCGTTTCTTTCTATATTTCAGAGTTGGAGTAGTTACGATTCGTTGGAGGGGATTGATTTTCCCAATCCAGCAGGTGTCGCTCAATCGATCACAGACGCTGCAGGCGCAAAGGCGCATGCGCCGTCGACGCACCGGAAGTGAGGCTAAACTTTGCTCCACACAGCGGAAAACAGCTGTTGTTTAGTAACATGAAAAGATAAGTAAGTTTAGTGCCGTACTGTATTCATTCTGAATGTTTTCCAATCATAATAATACTTACATTTAAACATTATCTACTTGTGTCATCTATGTAACGTAACGTTAGTTAACGACACAAGTGTCGGAAGGTTTATAAAGAGGCAGCTAACAATGTTAGCCTGCTCTGCTAACTTTCTATTCGTCGTCTGACAGATTAACCACTTCAATGTAGCTGTAAAGATAAAATAAGACGCATTAATGTTTTGATTATAAACGGGCTTTTTTGTCACTCTGATTGGTTTATTGTCTAGTATTGAAAATGAATGGCTCGTGTTTACTTCATAGTTGTCATCTACAGGGAAAGAGACTACAGCTGTTGACATGTTGATGACTGCTGGATCTGATCATTTTATTGACTTATTTAGGCCATTACTAAAATGCCATTTTGAATATAGAATATTGCAGTTCTTGTTCATATTATTTATTATTACGTTTATTGCGTTGATTTTTGCTCATATGTGATATGCATTCACTTTTATGCCAGTTACTGATCTACAATCAGTATTTCATTTCATCCCCACTATGATTTATATAGTAAGTGTACATTAGATCAATATTACTACATATTTATTTAATATCAAATCAACTTGATTATTTAACCAATTGTGTGATGCTTGTTTGACAATCTACATTTACATTAGTGCATTCGGCAGATACATGTTTCAATATATTTAGTTCCTAGGATTTGAACCCACAACCTTTGGCTTCAAGTGTAATTTGCTATCTTCTCTCTTTAGAATAACAGATCAGAAAAGAATGTCGTCTGATGAACCTGAAGTCAAGAAGACAAAGATGGAGGAAAGCCCCGCAGCTTCTGATCAACCTACTCATATATCTAAAGCGCCTCAGAAACCTTTAAGGGGAAGACCTCCGAAAAGCAAACTTTTGGAAACACAGAGACAACTGCCACAATCGAGGGAAGAAAACGGAAAGTCTCTTCGTCGCTCCTCTCGACTAAAAATGACACAGAAAAAGGCAGTGAGAGGAAAACGGAGGAAAGAATCGGATGCGGCGAACACGAAAGAGCAAGGATCCAAAGTCTTTGAGAAACCAGGAGATAAACCATCTCAGCATTTGACTGTTTTGAAAAAAGGAACGAAGAAATATGTCTCAAGAGTGAAGCGAGACAGTCCTGTTGACTCCCAAACCATCAAAACTGTAACAGCAGCTTTATTTCCTGTACAAATAGAGCACAACTATGGACGATTGTTCGACCTGGAAAGTGAGGAGATCACATTACCCCAATCTGAGAAAAACAACGGGGCCAGTGTAACTGATCTGCAGTCAGTATTTCGCGACAGTTTTCAAGGCAAAGTGTCACTCGAAGAGCAGATGGAAATGTCAACAGACCCTATCGAGAAAATTACTGTGAGTTTGGATGCTAAAGTAGATGCAATAACCAAATCTCCTCCACCCCTCGAGGCAGTTTTCAAAGTCATCCAGGAGACCAGCATCACGAAACACACATTCACCAGGAAAGACATTTCAGACATGGACGAGTTAGAGGTTGTGAATACATGCTTGCTGCAGGACGGTGTGCAGAGTGCTGAAATAGCAGGTGTGGCGAAAGTCTTTCTTCACGACTCTGATGCCTTTCTGGATGATGATGTTGAGATCGGACATTGTGTTGTTGAGATCGAAACCTATGAGGATTCAGAGAGTGATTCTATTGTGGTTGAGGAGTGGCCTCCAGACGTTAAAGAGAAAGCTCCAAACAACCAAACAAGTGATCCTGTGCTCAGTGAGGAGCTTCCTTCCTCTCCTTCTTTGCCCAATGAAAGTGCAACTGACTTAACACAAGGGCCTCCTAAAAAGCAAGCCATGAACCCGCAGGCTCGAACGAAAGCTCGTCTGGCCGCCCTGGCAGAGGAGAAGGCGGCCGCCAGCAAAAAAGCCCCTTCCCGTCAGCTCAACCTCCTGGCGCTCTGCGAAGAAATTGCAGACGACATCGCAGACGATATTGCAGACGGTATCACAGACGGTATCACCTACGATGCCCATGTAGCTTCAGACGAGAAAGACGTCACACAACATACTCATGCAGTGGAGCTTGTGGAGGTCAGTGAAACCAAAAGCGAAACGGAGAACTTGATGTCACCAACGGCTTCCGAGACCACCGCTCTCCCAGAGATCCCCAGTGAGAGGGCCGCTGAGCCCCAGGAAACTCCCAGAAGCGCTTTTTCCTCAGCCAGGTTTCGCTGCCCCTCAAGACCCAGGAGAAGAAAAAACTCACCCGGTATCAGAAGTTGAGACAGGTGGAACTTCAGCGAGACAAGCTGACCTGGACTCGTGTTAAGAAGCTCAAGACCGACCAGGCGGGTCAAACCAGCTCGCCGAAGGAGGCAGACGCTGTCTCAGATTCGCCCGCACAGGCTGCCGCCCCAGTTCAGCTTCCGGTCCCAGAGAGCGTGCCCAAAGTGAGCTCCAATGAACCCAGACGGGCGCTCCCTGCTCAGGCACCACCAATGCCTAACGGAATCACCCGTCCCAAACCCAAACCAGTAGTGGATTATAAACCCTACACCCCCAGACGCAAGTATTCACCGGATGATTTTGAGCTTGATTGTCTTGAGGAGGAAACGAATAAACCAGCGACGCCCATAAATGAGGTGAAACATGCAGTTGTAGATAAAAGATTGTTAAAGATTGCATAAAATGCCCAAAATAACTGATGTATTCTCACAGGTCAAACCGGAGCAGTCGTCTTTACCAGCTAAAGTGCAGCCCAAGCCATCAGTAGAGAGGAAGTCATGTGCTCTCACTACGACAGGTAAACTTTAGTTTATCTGATCTAAACATAACTGACCTGAAATCAGCCTGTTTAAACATTCACATCGTTTGTTTATTGATCGACATGTGTGAATGTTTATATACGCCAGATCAGACATGCACTCTTCCACACAACATTCCCAACATTAAATACACATAACTTCATTATAATGTGTCATTAGATGCAGTGTGTTATTTTTTTAACTTCCTTATGTCCACAGAGAATAAGCCAACTTTCTCCACCCAACAAGAACCTGCCCAAACGACGCAAACAGAAAGCAACAACGGGTAATTTAGAGGGAAAGGAATAGCTTTTTCTTTAATGCTGTGTTGTGAGAATAGTATCCTCTTACAGATCTTGTATTGTGATGCACGATAGTTTTATTTCTATAAATCTGATGGGAACTCTGGTCCAAACTGTTTATATGCATAAATGTTCTTTTTGTTGTGATTTCAGGGGAAGTTCAAACGCTGAACCCGGAGCAGACAAGAAAGAGGTCAAAAACTGTTCAAAACCTACAAATACAGCAGCACAAGCCACCAATGTATGTCCATTTGATATCCATTCATTTATTAAAGGGACATTTTGCTCCAAAATGAAAATTCTTTCATTGTGTACTCACCCTAAAATTGTTCCAAACCTGTAAGATATTTGTAAGAATGTGAGTAACCAAACAGATCTCATCCTCCAGTGTCTGCCATAGTAGGGAAAATAAATATTATAGGAGTCACTGGGGGATAAGATCTGTTTGGTTACTGACATTCTTCCAAGTATCTTCCTTCATGTTTATCAGAACAAAGACATTAATACAGGTTTAAAACAACGTGAGGGTGAGTAAATGGTGATAGAATTGTAATTTGTGGCCAAACTATCCCTGTAATTGTTATAATTTCATGTTCGTATTTCCCAATCCCATAGCTAGTGTTATAACTTAAATTAACCATCAATAAACATCACAAACCTTGAAGAGACACACAGGACATGATGTTGTGTGATGTTGGAGAATTAGACTGTTTGTATGGTTGCAGGAGTCCAGTCAGAAGGCGTTTGGTGCTGTGACGTGTAACGTGTGTGGGATGCTGTACTCACCGAGCAGCCCAGAGGACGAGTCACACCACCTCCTCTTTCACAATCAGTTCATCAGCGCTGTCAGATATGTGGTGCGTCAGCAGCGCATCTCAGCCGCAAAGATTTTCCAGTATTTCTCATGCACAGATGGGAAAATGTCACCTTTTTATTTGTTCCAGGGCTGGAAGAAGGAGAGAATTCTAGGAGAGTATCCAGACGGAAAAATGATTCTCGTGCTGCCGGATGATCCCAAATATGCATTAAAAAAGGTGCATGTTTTGCCACCTACCCTTATTTATGAGCTAGCACATGTTAAATGGCTTTTCGTTAGATGTTCTTATCGTTTGTCTGCTTGTCACTGAAGGTTGAGGAGATCAGAGAAATGGTGGACAGTGATTTGGGCTTTCAGCAGGTGAAGACAAAGGTCCCATCGCAGACCAAAACCTTCCTCTTCATTTCAAACGATAAGAAAGTGGCAGGGTGCCTCATCGCTGAGCACATTCAAGAGGTCAGCTGAACTGCACGTTAATGCACGTTTATCTCCTCTGATGTCGGTGTGGTAATCTCATGTCTGTGTGTAGGGTTACAGGGTGATAGAGGAGGCTGTTCCTGAAGGCTCAGAAGGTGAGAAGGTCATGTTTGAGCGTCAGAGGGCCTGGTGCTGCTCTACTGTTCCTGAGCCGGCGCTTTGTGGTATCAGTCGCATCTGGGTCTTCAGCATGATGAGAAGGAGAGGAATCGCTTCACGCATGATCGAGTGCCTCAGGTACATGTGTACTGTTGAAGTGATGCCGAGCATCTGAAAACAAAACAGATACAGTCCTGTTTTAAAAATGATATGGAGACCGGGTCATTGATTTTATATAGTTTGTTTTTTGGTAAAAACAAAAACACAATGGCTGATTTACGAGGTTTGTAAAGTAGTATGCGATTTTATATTTCAGACAGAGATGGCGGTATACTGTAGAAGCAAAAGTTATGAGACATGAAATAAATTTTCATTTAAGATACTAAAATGGACGTTTGTTTTCAGGAATAATTTCATCTACGGGTCTCATCTCAGTAAAGATGAAATCGCCTTCTCCGACCCCACGCCTGATGGAAAACTCTTTGCCACACATTACTGCGGAACCTCTCGGTTTCTGGTCTACAATTTTGTCAGCGGCAATCGGCCAACTTGACAGGAATTGAAGAGAATACTGGACTAAGAGAAACTTTATTTCACTACCAAACAGTGCAAAAGTGAAATGAGAGAACACCAGATGTAGAACTGTGGTTTTATTTGGGCCTTGTCTCCTCACTGGAGATCTAGAGGTGGACCCTGATTTTAAACCTTCATGTTGGCCAGTCGACAGTGTATTTCTATGAGACTCCACAGTAGATTACACGTGATGCGTTGTTTGATGAACGACATCTAAACTGTTCTCTCAGGTTTAGCTTGCAGCCTGTCTTAAGACTCTTCTTTTAGTGGAAGCCATGTTGTCCAGTGCACAACCGCAAGATCAGTGTAAGTGCTTCTTCTTATGTGAGAAGTGTGAACATTACTACTGTAAGCAATGCCTCAGTCCCGAGGTGACTTTTGAATCTCAGGTTGAAAATCACGTATTTGTCATCAGATCTCCCTTTAACCCTCACATCATGTCATCTATTTTCAAAGAGAGCATATTTTCCTTATACATCGTGTCTCGTTTCAAAGAGGTTTACAAGCATGGCATTGACATCCATAGACAACAGTGGATTTCATAGAAGTCGCTAATTTCGCTTTTCTAGTTTTCGCACAATACATTCGATTCATGAATCAAATATTATCCCAGCCGTATGCCCAGTCAGAGTATTTCCATCTCACTTTGATATTTTACAAATGATTTTATGTATATGAATTTTGATTGAATGAATTATATGAATTTACCCCTGAACTAGACAAATAGATTTCTTTTCTGTCACTTATGAACAGCAGGTTGTATTGAGTGTTTGTGCAAAAAAACAACCCATCAATGTTTGTATGGCCACAGCATTCACCATTAAAGTGTAACTTTGCAAATTTTTAGTTCACTTTCTCTTGCTACAGTGTCAAAACTATAATATAAAGAGTAAACGTTATTCATTAACATACATTGCCAATGTTGTTTATATATAAATAGGATTGAAAATCTGCAAAGTGACATTTAAACAGAGACATTAACCTACTTGTATCTTTTAGTTGTCCATGTTTATAAAGCATCTGATAAAGTATGTATAATAAAAAACTAAACCTTTTACAATTTACCTCAAAATATATATTTTTTTAAGTTTATGAACTGATCAGGACAACTGTGTTAATCTAAATTCAACATTTTGTGATATTTTAGAAAGGTGTCTTATCAAAGTAACAGATTAGTTTTACATTAAAGTACAAATATTTTAACAAACATATTTTCATGTAAAGGACAGTGTGGCTAATACACAGGGTATTTGCTGGAAGTTTATATAGATTTGCACTCTACAGTCAATGCATTAAACTGTATGGAAAACGATGCACATGGTTTGTGTTTCAATAACCTTATATTCATCTATATTAGTATTTCTCTTGAGCAAATTTTAACTGGACAATATACAAAGTGGGCTTATTTATTTAAAAAAACCCATTAAGGATATAATTATATGTTTTCCCGAGACGGTTTTATTATCACAGGAACTCTTGTTATGGAGTACGTCACTTCCGGCGGTGTGTTCGTAATCACATGGCTACCACACGTTGCTGTATTTTAGTCTAACTTTTATTAACACTTAAAAATTAATAAGAAAGATTATATATCTCATAAGTTCCTCAGTTTCGTGTTCGTCTGTTTAGTATCATGGCTGATCGTGTTGAGTTGGTCGCGGGCTGTTATGAGCAGATAGTCTGTGGATATCGAGTGTGCACCAGTGAAAAGGTAACATTAATATTAAATATTTAATATATATATATAATGGCTTCAATGGTCTAGTCACTAGACTCTAGTGGTAATGTGTTGGATTCTTTTGATGGATATTATTTGGCAGATGTATACTGTAATATATTTACTATAGTAAAATGATTGACGCCATTATGTTTTTCAACCTTGTGTTAGTAAATATTAACATTTCTACTACTAAAACTAGGTATTTACTAACTTCAAAGAGGAATTTAATGTAGTAAATATTTCAAACAATAGAAGTAAACATTTACAAAGTGTAGTCGTTTTACTGTAGTCAATACTAGAGGATATTACTGTATTTTCACACACACTATAAAAATACATTTCGTTATGGGTTTAATGGTATTCATATAAGAAACTTCTGGAATTCTTGTTGTTTTTTGTCAATGTTATAATGGTTAGCCGTAACTAAATATAACTGAGGGCTTAATGAAATACATACTATGACTGCTGTGGCATTTAAAAAAGTCATTTATTGTTTTTATTTAATTTCTAAATAATTTTCTATTTTTTTTCTATCTTAATGTATATTTGCACTATGTTTGCATCATGTGTACACTTTCTTCTGCACTAAGCTCCTGTCCCCAACTCAAATTCCTTGTGTGTGTAAACAATAAAGCTCCTGTTTCAGACAGAATCTCATCTGTCTTGTTTTTGCATTTTAGGAGTGGACCATTGAGCCCAACTTCACGCACCATGCGCACTCAGCCTCTCTATCAGCGGTGGCATCCAACGATCGCTTCATTGCCACAGGAAGTAAAGACGAAACGATTCAACTCTATGACATGAGCAATAAGACTGAACACGGAGCCTTACTGCATCATGACGGTACAGACAAAGTCATGCACTGAAGTACAAAAGAACATCTGCTTCAGGGTTTTCAAGTAACCAAGTAAAAGCACGTTTTTTTTTTTGACAGGCACCATCTCATGTCTGGAGTTCCACGGCTCGTCTCATTTACTCAGTGGAGGAGAAGATGGGCTCATTTGTGTGTGGAGCACCAAAAAATGGGAATGTCTCAAATCTTTCAACGCTCACAAGTAAGTGCAGCGTACTAAAAAAACACGTATGATGTGCTTTTGATCAGATACCACAACACAAGTACAGAAAATATTGATCTTGCTAGAGAGATGTAAAGTGATGAAACTTAATTTCTTAGGGGTCATGTCACGTCGCTGTCTGTGCATCCTTCTGGAAAACTTGCACTATCTGTTGGAACAGACAAGACTTTACGGTAAGTAAGTAGTTGAGTTTTGCTCTAAAAGAGTTTTTATGTAATAAACCGTATGATGTCATAAAGCATTAAGCAGAGTGTTCGCCTAAAAATAACTTTCTGGTGAAAGATGCAGTTATGAAAGAGAAATACTGTAAACGACCCTTTTTATATCTCATACCACAGAACGTGGAATCTGATAACAGGACGGTCAGCTTTTATCAAGAATATCAAAGAAAGTAAGATTCAGTCTTGTGTTTTATAAATGATTACTGTTGTGCATGTAAATAATGAAAGGAAATGTTTTTCAGATGCACAGAAAGTGATGTGGTCACCAGATGGAGATCAATACGCAGTGGTTGTGAATGACAGAGTGGATATTTACAACATGGAGTCGGCTACGGTTATTGGAACCATCGTGTTTCCCAAAAGAATCTCGTGTCTCAAGTTTCTGAACGTAAGGATTTTGGGTTGTTCACGGTGTATGCTTCTATATTACTGAGAGGTTTAAAAGTCATTTTATTTAAAACATTTTCTTGAAGAACACACTCTTGGCTGTGTCGGGAGACGACGAGAGCGTGCGAGTTTATGATGTGACCTCACAGAAGTGCGTGTGCGAGTTTAAAGCTCATGAGAACAGGTAAAGCCAGTGCTTAAATTTCAATGAAGCGTCAAAGAAGCAGCAGGTGTATAAGTGTAAATGCTTGTGTTATTGTAATAGTTTTATTTATGTGTATGTTTCATTCTAGAATAAAAGCCATTGAAAGCTTCATCAAAGACAATTTTTGTGTCGTTGTTACGGCTTCAAACGATGGATTCATCAAGATGTGGAAACTCGATCTTGAGGTGTTGAGATAAACATTTGTGTATTTTGTCTTGAGTTAAAGCATTTGAAGCTTAAGAGTGAATTGGATTTAGGTTCATATTTTACTCCTCTTCTTAGAACCCTGAGAGCCCTTCTTTGCTTGGCCAAATAAACACCACTGCCAGACTCACCTGTCTGACTGTCTGGATACCTGGTGAAGAGAAAGAGACCCCTGTGGAGCAGAACGTTCTACCTGCAACCTCAAAGAGTATGTACTGTAGAGTCAAGTGAGAGAGAGCTGTGCAGGGTAAAGCGAGCTCACTCCCAGACCAACAGAGACGCAGGCTTTAGCCTCCGTGTTAGAGTGCCCGTCTCCCATCCCGACCAGTGCTGGTTGGAGACCCGCACAGACCAGTTACATATGTACATAGTTGGAGTCACACAAGCAGATTGTGATGCTTTTAGAAGTGTTCTTTGTATTGTAAATTCAGATTTTTTCCTTCTGTTTGCAAGCCTTAAACATGTTTATATGTTCTTCTTTTTTTCCTCAGCTCTTGCAGAGTCCTCAGTGCCAGCCAAAGGTAAAAGAGTGAGAACAACCGACGCGGTCATTATAGTGGACGAAACCAGCTCCAGAGAGCAAGGGAAAAAGAAAAGAAGACAAGAAGTGCAATAAAGAATTTTATTCAAATCTTTGGTGTTGTTGTCATTTCTCTTTTGTGTATTTGCTTATATGACATGACACACTACTTTTATTATACCTAATATATTTAAAAACTTTTTAATTAACCAGCATTGTAACCTAGTGTTAAAACAATAACTATTTTTAGAACGATGGGTGTATGTTCTATTTAAAATTGTATTTGCTAGTAAATATGGGATTTCATGTCCAAATGAAGTTTAAGGATGAGAATATGGCTCCGTAAGACTTTTATTTTGAAAACGCAGTTCAGGAAGTTATGGCGACACTTGAGCTTTTATCGGCCAGAATCGATCGAAGATATCGCCGTAAAATTATTATGAATTACATTAGCTAATGCCTACACCTACCCTAAACCTGTTCTTAAAATAAATAAATTAAAGTAATTATTGTTCTCCCGAGACGAAAATTCTGCGGTGTTGAAGTGCGCATGCCCAGTGGAGGTACCCGTATCCCTTCTAACTGAAACCGCGATTAACACGTTTTATTTCTTTCTGTTGCGAGTTAAACAAACATACAGATATCATACAGATATGTCTGTGGATTGGTTTGGTTATGGTTATGCAGTTCTCATAACGATAGGAGGGATTATCGGTTATGTTAAAGCAGGTAAAGACCTCATGTAACTATCAATCCACTGTTAGTGAAAGTAGCACAGGGGTTTTAATGACATGTTTTAAAAATATTTTAATATAACCTTAAATGTATTTGTTAAGCAGTGTTGATACCGCTGTACCAATAACTTTCTTCAGTTACGTGCATATTTGGAAAAAAACATTTGTTTGATAAAAAGGAAGAACTTTTTAGAGCACTTTTACCTGAGTTTGCTTCATACGGAACGTCCTTATATGGTCAGATGTGTACCTGTGCAGGTAGTGTCATGTCTTTGACTGCTGGGCTCCTGTTTGGCATCGCAGCGTTTGTTGGCGCTTATCAGATGTCAAAAAATGACAAAGATATCTGGGTTTCGATGGGTATGTCTTTCAGTTTGCTTTAAATATTATTTCTGTATTTTGTCACTACGAATATAATCTATATGACATGACTGTTTTATATATGTGTATATAGGCACCTCTGGATCACTGACTGCTGTAATGGGAGCGAGATTTCTAAGTTCATGGAAATTTATGCCAGCTGGACTCATGACAGGGGCGAGGCATGAATTATGTTTTATTTAAAATGGTTTATTATTATTCTTTGTTTTATTTTTATATGTATCATATTTGTATTTTTTATTTAATTCATCCACCCTGTAAACGTTAAATATATCAAACATCAAGATTCAACGGAGCTTTATTGGCATGATACATTTTTTTTTACATTGCCGAAGCACAGGATTAAATATAACCATGCACAATACAGATTAAGATAAAAATAAGATAGACCAAAAATAAAGTCTATAAGTATATATATATATATACATCTCAATATAAACAGAAAAATAATTTTAATTACAGTTATCAATGAGGGTGATAGTGTCAGTTTGTGTGTGTTGTCCTGTCAGTGTTGTTTTGTGTTGTTCTGGTTGTTACTTGGTCGTGGCAGGACTTGACATATCTTGCAGCAGGTTTGAGCTTCTTGACTTTTCTCCCAGTATGTATGAGATCTTGTATATCTATGATGTTGTAATATGGAAAACCTTAACATTATTTATGATTAATGGATATTCATTCTTTCCTTGCAGTTTGTTGATGTTCCTGAGGATAGGTGTAAAAATACTACAGACTTCACAAAAGAAGAAAAGATGAAGGGCACAGCTACACTGAAATTGTTTCACAATAGTTTTTGGACTGGAACGAATTATTTCTAATAATGTGTATGTCTGCTGATTTTGATATGATCGAAGTGCATTTATTTTTTCATTTGTATACATTTATAGATTACAAACCTTGTTTTTTTCTGGCCAATAAATGCCTTCAAACATGTGTTCCAAATGTTCAAACGAGTTTATATACTTTCACATACAGGGGGCGCCGGGATCTTTTATAAAAGCTGTATTTCTTATAAACCAAACCACACAAATGGCAGTCGTGTTTACAGCACAACAAACATTCGCGATATTACATGTGGTCGTTTTTTGTTCAAACGTGTGTACATATCATAAATGTTAGTAAGTCTTTTCATAAAAAGTCACAATAGAATTCGTACACGATTCGTGCAGTTTGTTTAAAAACAATATACAGTTTATTCATCGTTCATGTTATTTATTTTAGATTCAAAAAAATATTATTATACAATATATTATTACCTAATTGTTTTAATCCTGCTATAGGGAATGTATACGGAGAGATAGTTTTAATGCAATTTAATTTCTCTGTTAAAACGAAATTACCCCAAACAAACTTAATGCAATTAGAATATTAGTGACTCACTATTGTTTTTATAATGTTCAGTTCTCAGGACACCTCAGAGCTTCAGGTGCCTTCATTATACATCTCATTAGCGAGACCGTAAGGGGGTCTCAAGGGTATAAGCCAAACTTGACACTCAAACAGTCTACAGCTGATCTATCCAGAGCCTTTAACAGGGTTTAACGATGCTAAATCTCTAAACGCAAAAGACCCTCCGTCCAAAACCCATCCACACGGCCACATGTGTGTCTGTCCACTCATGATTTTCTGTGGTTAAGCTTTTGGTTTCATTACGGTAAGGTGGACTGCACTGTCAGCAAGCAGATGTCAGGTGATCCACCGACTACTGCGCGTAGGTTGGACTGTTAGAAAGACACAAAATGACATTTTGTAAATACAGGAGCATCATTATTGGATTACGCACGGTCGAAAAATGCACCGCGTTATGTCAACTCGTGTGATGATGCGCTAAATCACTGGGGGATCGAGGCGTCTATTCTCTATTTATGATCAAAGATCAACCGTGAGCGCCTGGCCACATCATGGGGCTTTGTTACAGCCTGCGCCCCCGTATATTTGGGGATCTAAGTGGATCCATTTCCAACGCCAACTCGGAGTCAGATCACCAGCCTCCCGATCCAGGGACGTTAATGATGCCGTCCTGCGTGCGGGGATCCCGGCGGGACGAGGACTCTGGGGGGAACAACGGGAAGACATCCTCCACCTCTCCATTACGCACCGGGGACGCCGGCGAGCTGCGCCGTGGAGACGCGGACCGAGCGCTCATCCAGAACGGAGGAGGAGGTGGAGGAAAGAAGCGACTGCAGCTGCTTCAGACTCCAAACAGCGCCCAGAAACAGAAGAACTGGGATAAACTAGTGGTGGTCGAGGAGAAGGAGGCCGAAAGGGAAGCCAGGAAAGTCAGTAAGAACATTGACAGGGCCTTGAAGGAGCTCAAGCGGGAATATAAACAGACGCATCGGTTGCTGCTCTTAGGTGGGTGATGCTGACATATACCAGCACATTTTGAATTTCTCTAGTATATTCATTCATTATCTGGGGTTTTGCGTGGCATGTGTGGGCATGGGTGACGCTGACGTCATAACGCCTGGCTATAATCTTTGTAAAGAAAACCCTTTTACTTGAAGCCTATTTTAATAATACATTATAAAGATATTTATTGCGCACTAATATACATCCCCTCCAACATTTTAATAGGGATCAACCGATGTGTTTTTGCGTGATATATGCAGATTATTGTTATGTTTTAAGTGTTTTATAGCAATACGGATTTCAAAAATCATAATTGACAAAACAACCACTATACTAATTACTAATACAAATAAACATTCATAATATAATTTATACAGATGTGCAACAATATTTTTGTTGACAAATAATATGACAGTGGTTTACAAACAGAGATGCAATATGACATACAGAAAGTCTAGTGTTCAAATGCATTTCGTTCTTCATGTGGAAACATTTATTGCAGGATACGTTTCAGATATATTACAATGTATTATGATGCATTACGGATATCCTTATAATGCACAGGCTTCAAATAGAGGTCAAGTTAAGTAAGTGTTTGGTTTTGTGTTTGTTGTGTTGATTTCGAATGTAAAATCTATTTCCTAGGTCTTAGTTAGCATTTTCTCACCAAGAAATGCGTTTCATAAGTTGGCCTCACCTTTAGAAATGAGGTCATTGAATAGAGGTGGAACCTAACATCTCTCTCCATGCAATAGCCAGTGTCTCTGAAACGGAGGAAGATGTCAGATATTAAAAATGAACTCATCACAGATATCGCGCTTTTGATAAGATACAGGTATTTGTCATGGGGCAAAGAATGCATTCTTGCGACCTTTGGAACAATTCATACACGTATCTTGATAGTCTTTATGCCTTTCAGAAGGAAAATCCCTAAAATCAGCTAAAGAACCTGCAGCAGTTACAATGTGCAGCTTGCATTTCAAATCACACGTATAGAGAGATAATATGTGTTTAAACTATAAAGGACTTTTGAATTCTACTTGATTGTAGTTTTGTTCAAGGTTAAAGTTGTGTGTCTTGGGTTGCTAACTGATGTGAGTGTATACAGACACAGTTTGTGTGAAAATGTTTCCATATGTAATTCCATAAGAGGATAAGACTACTCATATTACACGTCCTCACAATTTTAAACTGATTCACACACTGGAAGATGCTGTTATGTGTAAGCTGCCATGTCACGTTCCACCTGACGTTATGATCGTAGTCTGGCCTCAAATCCGTAGAAATGGATACGATGACAAATTTAGTGTTTGACCAGCAGCTGGTTTCTGGATTAGTTGATCAAAAATGGAGATCGCAGTGACATCTTAATTCACTACACACCTATGTTACTGTATAATGGTGATTATAAATGAAAATCCCTGTTATCATTATCTGTGTGATATATTTCTTTGTAAGAATGACACATGTTTGGGAATGTCTTCGCACAAGTTGTACTGTAAGTACGTTGTTATTTAGCATATCAAGTATTAGATAACAGGCCTAATATAATCTCTTAATAGTAACAGGTAATTTGGGTCATAGCATGAGCTATTTACATTTATGCATTTGGAAGATGCTTTTATCCAAAGTGACTTACATTGCATTATCCTATACATTTGTTTCCAAGTATATACAATCCCCTGGGATCGAACCCAGGAACTTGGCCGCGCTCTCACTACTGAGCTATTTATTAATATAACATAACTAGCCCCAAAATAGGCCAATTTAAGCAACCGTAAGGCATTAGGACGGATGCTTTGTCCATAATTGGCTGAAAGCGTCTGACTTTCAAGGTGTCATTGTTAAAGCATCTTGATTATGATTACATTTATGATGAATTGTAAAGAATCTTGTCATGCTTTTACACAAGCTGGTATTGTTCCTTTACGCAGCATTGCAATGTGAAGTCTGTACACTGAACTTTGTCACCCTGTAAATAGGTTTTATCATTTACTGAAGGTGTACTTTGGCTCTAGCGTGGCCCTAACAGCATATGGCTTGCTAATTATAATAGAAGTATTATGCAATATGCTATGTTGTTTTCAAAGATTTGAGCTTAAGGTCAGAAACAGAATTGCAACTTTTGTCCTGAAGTAAAAAAACATCTGTGCATTCACAAAGCAAAACTGCATCTTTGTGATTAAGTTGGGATAACTAACATTAAATGCACAAAGTAATGAATTCTCATATCTAAAGGATCAAAGTGATGTTACATTTAGCCCCTTATAGTGAAAAGAGGAATTCAAGTGAGGATTTATGATGTATTAAATATCCTTAAGATGAAAAGCATTGTAGACTTTTGTTAAACACCACTGTAAAATAGTAGTTTACCATGTTTGAACATGTTAAATGATATATTTTACATTGCACAAGTGTTTCCAGTTTCCACTGTACAGTTATAATCATTTGAGCCACTAGGAGATATTTATTCTCTGTATGTTTTGACCTTGCATGTCTTACTTCCTAAACATTCAGGAACCTGGAAATCTGCATTTCATATATATTCTTCCTTTTGCGGTCACCATTTCAAACCACATGACACGTGTTTATGGGTATTAGCTGGTGGACATTTTTCAAGTGACTCTTCATCGTTGTTCCACAGAACAACCTCTATTTCTTGAACCTTAAAGGGACAGTTCAATAAATGAAATATCTGTCATCATTTACTCACCCTCGGGTTGTTTCAAACCTGTATACATTTGTTTGTTCTGCTATACACAGAGAAAAATATTTGGAAGAATGTCAGCAATTTTCAGTTCCGGGATATAATTCACTACCATAGTAGGAATACAAATATTGTATTTTTTGTTCTATTGAAAACAAAATGAGATATTATGAAGAATTAAGGAACACAAAGAGTTCTTGGGCACCTTTGAGTACAATTTAATTCTTCATACTATGGTAGTCGATCATGTCCCGGAACTGAAAATAACTCGCATTCTTCCAAATATCTTTCTCTGTGTTCATCGAACAAAGTCATTTATACAGATATAAAATAACAAGAGGGTGAGTAAAGGATGACAGAATTTTTGGGTGAACTGTCCCTTTAAGAGCTTTTTATAGAAACGTTATAAGAAGTGAAAGTCGGAATCGTTTCGAGGGTAGAAAATAGGAGAACTAAACGTTTAAAGAAGTCAGACTGATTAAGGGAACATAGGACATTGTGTTATTATTATTTAATGCAGTATTTCTGTTCTAAGCCAATACGATCAAGACTAATGTCTCAGGGGGTGATATGATCTAATTGTCGTCATGTGTTTTACGCTACAACAAAAGTATAACTCGTGGAATCACAATCTTATTTTCCCACAGAATCGTGTTAACAGTCTCGGGTTTTAAGCTCCGTCACTTCATAATGTGTTCTAGAAAAGGACGTAAAGGTCTGAGACTTTAAAAACCTAATTTTATAACCTGGAAATGAACATAAAACAGAAAGATGTGACTCTTGTCAAATGTAAGACCATGTTTTCTCCTCTGATCATACTCCAAATGTATATTTTGTTGGATTAAACTATACGTAGCCTCAGACTTTGGGACAAATACATATCAAGGTTTAGTTTACTGTTTGTAGAAACATGTTCTAATATTGACTTTGGATCGCAGATACGGCAAATCTGAGTTCAGTTTGAGACGCTGTTGAGATATCTTGTTAATATTTCAGGCTCTTTTCTCAGGAGAAAACTCTGAGACGCACGTGAGACTTAAGCCAAAGTTTCCTCTGCTCTCCTTTTATTCCCATCGCAGTCTATGAGAAATCCTCAAGAGATCAGAGACATTTCCGTGCTCACGGGTCACTTCAAGACTCGCTTACAATCGCCCGCGTTCGAATGTTACAATGTGTCACGCGCACGTCGTGTTACACTGTAACATCCGCTCTGTTTATGACGCGCTCTTGTTTTGATGTTTTAACGTCGAGAAGACGCAGTTGTAACGGTTTTCCCGGCTTCTTATACCGTGTGTCGGAGATAGAGGCAGTGTTGAGTTGCAGAGACACAGTGAGGCAGAGAATCTCACACAGAAACACACAGTGAGAGAGGGCGACAGAAGAGACGGGAAGGGCTCCTGGCAGGGGCTCGCGGAGACCCCCAGATCCAGATGCAAGTTCATATCCCACCCTGCCGATCGACATGTGATCGCTTTCATCAATCCCGTCGCCTGAACGACGCCAATGTCCGGGCTGCCTGATACATGGTTGACACGCGAAAAACACACCTTCCCGGCGACGGAGGACCTGCTTTTTTATCCTTCCCTGTTCGTTTTTATATCCGCCGTCTCGTTCGGAGTCAATATTGGATATATCGCGCGTGAGGACCGGGCTCAAGGGTGTAAGATGGGGTGTTTCGGCAACGGGAAAACCGAAGACCAGCGCATCGACGAGAAAACCCAGCGAGACGCCGACAAGAGGATCAATAAACAGTTGCAAAAGGAAAGACAGGCTTATAAAGCCACGCATCGACTCTTGTTATTGGGTAAGAGTCTGCGACACGAGGCGTTTTAATGCGAAATGTAAGAGCGGCACGAGACCGTGTGCGCGAGCGCACCATGTTTGACAGCTCAAAATGGCACGTCGGATCATCCGCACATATCGAGATCACACCGTGATATCGAAACTCTGTGTGCCGTTGCGCGTGCGACACTTTCTTGCTATTAAATGGCTGTGTTTGTTTCGCAGGGGCTGGCGAATCGGGCAAAAGCACTATCGTGAAGCAGATGAGAATTCTTCACGTCAACGGATTCAACGCAGAGTGAGTAGACGTTTGCTTTTTATAATGTCGTATGACGTTTCTAGCGTCAATCGCGCGCGTTTCGGGCGTCTTGTGAACGCGAAGGGGTTCGCGGTGCGGGTTCTGTGTCAGTTGGGGATCAACATGGGCTCGTGAACGCTCACGATGCGCTGGAAACGCAGGTAGGCCTCTGTGTGTTAAAGTTGCGTGCCCACTTCCTTAAAAACAATGCCACGGTATATCCTGATACGTGTTTGCCTGCGTTGACCAGAACACAGACACTTGTTTTAATAAATATACGGTGTTTTCACGGGAGGTGCAGTCGATTTCTAAAACATGTATTAGTTCAGCGAACATACAAGAGATTACAAACACGTATGCTAATATTTTTATACGTAAAGGGAATGATCGAGAACAGATCTTGTCGATGCAGATCATAATAAGTGTGATCGTGTGGGAAACTATGAGGAAATAAGTGAAGGGTTCGGCAATTTAATGATAGTAAATTGAGGTGTGAAACATGCTACTTTTAAGATTTAAGATTTGTCACAAACTATTATGTTAATTTACAGCTAGCAGTGAAATGTAAATCTGATGTGTGTGTATAAAACTATAACTAAAAGAAGGCCATGCTAATGTACCGACAATAAAGTGCATTGTGTTACTGAAAACTTTTGTCCTTAAGGCCAAGCTTTATCCACTTTGTAATGTTTGGTAAATATGATTAACTTTAACATTAAATGCATTCATTGGTTGAAGCATCATGCTTCTCACAAATATAGTCCTTTAGTCAAAATATTTACTTACTATTGCTTACTATTAGGGTTAAATGTTAGTTTTCTATATAGTTATATCCTTAACATTGACTGACTGACATGTTTTTATGAACATACAGTGATCAAATAAAAGAATGGCGTGATGCTGATGTGCACTGCATTAACTCCTTAATTCACATTTTCACACGCAGAGAAAAGAAACAGAAAATTCAAGACATTCGTAAAAATGTGAAGGATGCCATCGTGGTAAGTGAACTTCTCATTTGAGTCATTTGTTTCTAGAAGGATTCTGGCTCTCATGGCACATGTGTCTTTGGTTTCTAGACTATAGTGTCGGCAATGAGCACTTTAATACCACCCGTTCCGCTGGCTAATCCGGAGGACCAGTTCAGGATCGACTACATCAAGAGCATAGCGCCGCTCTCTGATTTCGACTACACGCAGGTAAGAGCCTCATTTTCATCATTTACACGAGTCGCTTTGAATGACATTTGAATCTCCGTACTTCGCTTTGATTGATGTCGTGCTTTGATGGTTTTGAAGCGTTTACTTTTAGACGCGCTGCATCATTTGTGCGACTGTATTATTGCGGTGACCTCAGTGTTGTTGTTTGTGAACAAAGTAACTGTTCCAAAATGAAGATGAGGATATTTTTTCAAGTGTCACAAGAACAATCGAGAACATTTCGATAAAGATGAGATGGTCACGAAATTATTGTAGTTTCATCAGATTTGATGCACATTGTGTAAATTCTGCTGAGTCTGTACTTGTACAGTGTTTGTACTTGTTTATTAATGATTAAGATATTTTGATGGCCTGTAGTTTTATGTTGTTGTTGTTTTTGACTTTAGATAAGTGTGTACGTTCACAGATAGTCTTTTGTGAAGGAAGAGTTTCACCCGTTTTAAAAGATCACATGACAACTTTGGAATTATGTCTGAGATTTGAAATATGAAGAATTCCTTCACATCTGGTGTTCTAGATGAATTGACCTGAAACTGACACCCAGACAGAGTTGTGTCTCAATCTAGCTGACAGCATAGCCGTCCGTCCTTCCGTCCGTTGTCTCTGTGCCGTCTGAGATGTTTGTTAGCATTAACCTTTGAACACTGTGTGTGTGTGAAAGGACAGACGCAGGCGGTGTGTTGTTTTGTACAGCCACATTTATATACAAGTCGTTTTGAATGGTGTTCACTGTTCAACTAAAAATGGAAAATTTACTGGAATTTCATCACTGATTTATGTTTTCATTGTTTTAGGAGATGATAATTGTTTGTGTGATTTTTCTAGCACATGCAAAGTATTTGTCATGATACCAGAAACTTTGTGAATTATCCGTCCACTTCTGGTAGAAGAAACTAGAATGTTGTCAGACAGTGGCACTTTACATCAGGCTTAAGAGGCGTTCTGTCATTTACATATATTTTTATATCACAAATATCATACATTTTATTTATAAATTCCTGAATCATTGCTTTTATAAAATGAAATATCGCACACGTCGTAAGGTACAATTTTATTGTTGTTGTTATTTTTGTTATTCGGCTTGGTTATATTTTTCAGTAACTTTTCTTCGCAAAAGTCCTCATTGTGATTGTTAAGGCTGCACGATGTTTCAGAAAGTGCATAATGCCAAACGTGCTTAATAATGCACTATGCAGCATGGTTATTCTTTAAGTTTGTTATACTAGAAGTACATATCCAATATCTGTCTTTCATATTCTTATTTTCAACTTAAGCGTTTATTTGGAGAACATGTGTTCAGATGGTGATAAACACAATATTTACTGTGAAAGTTAAATTAGCTCGATGATCAAGTTTGTGTTCAGAACGAACTAAACGGAAAAGTGAATAAAATAATGCGTTTTACGATTGTAGCTATTAGGCTAGTAAATAAATGAGTAAATAGTTGATAAAACTTAAACATGCAACTTAGTTTAAAGGAATTCAAGCGTTGTGTTGTTTTAAACATGTTTGTGCACGTGTTCATTTCTCGACAGGAGTTTTTCGACCACGCAAAGAAACTCTGGCAGGATGACGGAGTGAAGGCGTGTTACGAGCGCTCCAACGAATATCAGCTCATCGACTGCGCGCATTAGTGAGTATCTCCACATTTACTTACACTTTCATTATCGTTAAGCTTTAAACCTGCTCGGCTGAAAACAAACGCGCTTGAGTTAGTTTGATGGTGGTGCTTCGGATAGGCACGTGTGTCAGGTATGAAGGAGCGAGGAGGCGCTCGGGTCATGAGAGTCGGTCAGCAGCTTTGTAGAACACAGATATCATCAGTATCCAGCGCGGTGCCTGACACATAATGGCGACTGTTGTCTCTTCATCAGAGAAAAGCCTGGAGAAACTCCACAGACACCCAGCTGCTCTGAATACAGACGTGGTCTTTGTGGAAGACTTTTACAATACCCAGAATTCCTCTGTTATACAACTTTGAATCAATATCTGCTTAGATGTGATTCAGGTTAATCCGTGGTTGGTACGAGAGTTGTGTTTATTTGAAGAAGCTTCAGACTTTTTACTTGTTTCTCGTCACGGTGAAGTTGTTTAGCGTGTATAATAAACATTTAGCTATAAGGATTATGTGGAAATCATGTTGAATTAATAGTTTGTCAAGTACAAACTTTATATATTTAACTGTTTTTGTGATTTGGGATTGGCATTGAAAACTATATTTTTGTTGTGCTTTATCTGAAGAATGAAAAAAGTGTGATTCTTGCGCACGCAAAAGTCATAACCGTGATTTTAAGAGCTGCACGTTATTTTAAGAAAATTGTGATACGATATGGTTGAAGTTTTTAAAAAACATTTAGACTATTCACAAATTGTACAAATCTATGAAAATCGTACTGGACAACTCTGTTATAAATCACTCGGGGTAAATTTGTCAAAAAAATAAATAAATAAAAAATATAGTTAAAAATCAGACAAATCTAAAAAAATCTTACATGACAAAATGGATTATAGATGGTTGTGAATCGGGGCAAATTTGTAAAATATATTTCAATTATTTTTTAAATATATTTAAAAAAAACATTCAAGTCTGTGAAATTCGTACCAGACAAATAAGATTCTAAATCATTATAGTTTGTTAATTGTTGTGAATCGGGGAAGGTTTGTAAAATATATTTGAGTTATTTTGCACAAGTCTATGAAATTCATACCCTACAACTCCGATTCTAAATCATTATTGTAATTATAGCGTTGTGAATCGGGGGAAGGCGAGCAAACTGATTTTGAATGTACTTGCTTAGTAACTGATTTATGTTCATATTTAACTCAAAGTAGTTACAGATTAGAGCTTTTAAGAAGTTCTTGCTTAAACCGTAATGCATACATTCACATAAATGACCTGTGAGATTAATTCACCATCCTCGTGATTGTGTGACATCTGTCGGAGTTGTTTTCTGTTTTTCTGTCGTGCGTCTATTTTAAGACCATAAAGCAACCGGATTACACCATAACCAGAGCGTGCCGATGTGAAACCAGGACACACACAAGTACGTGTTTGTATGAAAGATCACAATGTTAGAACCATCAAAAAAGACTTTTCTTGAGCGAGAGTGAAAGCACCAGTCCGAGCGAGAGCTCCCAGTGTGCGCAGGCTGTATGGAGATTGTGGTCGGGCTGTTTGCCCCCCCACACCCTCCGCCAGAGCTTATGTAAAGGAACAGAGCAGCCGGGCCAAGCAGGAGCTATTTATAGCGCAGCACTGCAGAGCACTCACTGGCGGAGGCTGTCACGTGTCTGCGCGCGCCGCCGAATCAAAGGGAGTATCCCGGCAATGCGCGTAAACAAAGGAAGGTCAGAAAGAGAAGGTGAGGCGCAGAAAGGGCCCGTGTTTGTGTGTGTGCGTGCGCTCGTACAGATAGGGCCCTTATATGTTCTTAAAGGGGACAAACGTTGAGTTAGAAACAGCGTTTGTCTCTCGCCCGTTTGCCTTTTTCATGTAGATGCACAAACAAACAGGCACACGTGCGGTCGACAGAAATAGCAACAGATTATGAATTCTTTTTTTAGCATTCGGGTTTCAGAGAAATCCGTCAGCAGTCAGGAGAAAATGGAAGTTGTCCTGCACAACTGCTTGAAAACAAAAAACAACAGTGGTTTGAAATCAGTGGTGTTGTTATATTGATGATAGATTGTTGGGAGGATCATGACACACATGCGTACGGTTCGTACACGAAACTTGACAAGATTTTTTTAGATTTACATTTTGTTTATTTAAGATCATTGTTCAGTGTTCAAAGGATTGTTTCATTTTAATTGTATGTTATATTCCTATATACTTACTTTATCAGATATTTATGTTTTTTACTTTAGTTTTATTGTATGTTTTGTAAACTAGCTGTTTTTCAGTTTGATGTAAATTTTTGTTTCATTTTTGTAACTTCAATGCTCAAATCCTTTTATTTAGGTTTCATTCATTTCATTTTAGTTTATTTCCACTTCTCAAACTGAATCAGAATGAGAAATGTCTCCTTAGCAACAACTTTTCCAATAATATCTTGGCCTACGTTCCATTTCATTTCAACAGAAACCGAAACAATTATTAAGTTGACAAAATAATGCATGGAGAAATGTATTAAGAGTGTCTCTAAACAAGAAGCTTTGACCTGATCTGAGCGATACTCTTACATTTCATTCCCAAACTCCCCTTTTCACATGTTTTACTTCCTGTTCAGGTGAAGGAAATCTGAGCCGTGTCAGGTATCACAGATATTTGTGATAATAGTTTTTTAAATACACGCCCAGACTGGAATCAGAAACCCAGAGTTTGTCGGGTTGGTCACCTGATTTGGGTTAGGTTCTCTCCTGTACATGTCGTGTATGTGTTTCAAATGTTTAAAGTGAATTATCATGTAAAATCCTGATTGTTAAGGAAGGTTTCGTTCATTACAGAGTAATGTTAGATGTCCAGTAAGTTTTCTGACAATCTCATACACTGGCCCTATAAATCCTCTGAGTTATTAAAGTCAGCAGGACATGTTCAACGTTCTCATTGTGTTCGGCGTGAACTGGATATACTGGTTTTGGAATGACTCCAGTTTCCTTGTGTTTTTGGATCTTAACCAGTGTACACAAGGGTCATAGAGGACAATCTGAACATCTTATCTGCTGTTCAGAACGTTCAGAAGATGTCTGCTCATGCTCTTAACAACCGTGATGATGAATCGGTCGTTTGGAGTCTAACACAAACTTGTTGACTGACAGACACACGCCGTTCTTCTGCGTCATGTTCAAAAACTTTGTCTATGTGTACATACAGATCCACCGCCCCTCTAACGCACACGAGGCCTTCATAAAGCTCTAAAGAGAAACATGTGACTGTTCTGCCACTAGAAGAGCACACTGATGAGTGAACTTGAGTTAGGGTGGACTCTACAGCACTACTGACATGCGCCCTCTGCTGCTCAATGCTGGAAATACACCAGCGTGCCCGAAATGAACTCGCCCTCATGTTATTCTAGATGTTTGTGATTTGATCACTGTAAAAAGCTCAACTCAAAAACTTTAGTTCAAAACCTGCCTTACAGTTAAATCAAATTGGCTTTTCAAGTCACCTTAATCGAATGATATTAAACAGACTTAAAACATTTGCTTGACCAATTTTAACTTTTTATAAGTTATATCACATACAACAAGATTTTTCAAGTCAGTTTAAAATCATTTAATTTCAAAAGACTTGTACCGATAATTTGATTTAACTTAAAAATGTAAAGCAGCTTTTGAAGTAAAGTTTTGAATAGGTACAATATATATATATATTTTTGTAAAAGCACATCCATCCATCATTAACATAATCCATATGACTGCTGTGTCTTAATACATTTCTGTCAAAGCGAAACAATGCGTTTACTATAGAAACCGATTCACATTTTGACCTTATTTTGTTCGATTGAAAGCAAATCAAACCTATAAAAGCATTCAATCATGATATGTTGCTATATTTGTAGTTAACAAAACTGAAATCCATAAAAGTTTTTAATGAAAAAATAGCTACATGGTGCTAACTTGAAATCTCATTTGTTCTTGCGTGTCTTGTGATTAGTTGTCATATGATATAAGGTCACGGGACACAGGAGAACCAATAAGATTTCAAGTCACTCGATATGAAATGATGCACTCTTATGGCTTTGTATTGGTTTAGTAAAGACGTTTGATATATTGTGTGTTTGGATTACTGCTATGATTGATGTTTGTGTTTGTTGGAGCTTTAATGAGTTAAGACCTTTATACATAAAAGTGACCTTTTTAAATGAAGAAGTCAAATGCACCTGATGTCATACACATCTGAGATGGTATGAGGGTAAGAAAATGAGGTGTTTACATTTTCGGGCGAACATCTACTGGAAACTGTGAGGCTAGCTGAAAAATTGTGATTGAAGTTCATGTAAAAGTTCAAGAATGTAAAGGACGGAGATGGAGAAGTTTTTCAAATGTGTGGTCCTATAAGTCTTCAATCGATGTATTCCAGCATCATGGCCTCAGATGACGCTTTCTAATATCTGATAATCAATTCTTGCTTTTGATGTTTTTGTGTGAAATCCTCATTAAAATATAGATTAACATATCACATGACATGACATAGACAACATTCACATGATCAGCAACATTATTATGTAGACATTGTTAGAGAAAACATTTGTGACCCTGGACAACAAAACAAAATTGAGATGTTTACATAATCTGTAAAATGAAAAAACAAGGTTTCTATTGAGTTGTTAGAATATGACAATATCTGACTGAGATACAACCATTTCATCTCTGGAATCTGAGAGAGCAAAGAATCTAAATATTGAGAAAATTGCCTTTGAAGTTGTTAATCGGAGGCACTGTTACAGACCATCCACTCACAAAAATAAAGTTGATATATTTAAGGTTGAAAATTGACAAAATATCTTCATGGAACATGATCTTTACTTAATATTCTAATGATTTCTGGCATAAAACAAAAATGGATAAGTTTGACCCACACAATGTATTTTTGTCTTTTACTAAAAATGTTTCTGTGCTACTTAACACTGGTTTTGTGATCCAGGGTCACATTTTGTCTTGTTACATAAAATCAATATGCGTTCACAAAAGTAAAAACCCACCCATGATCTGAGTCTATCATACAGATCTAAATAAAGGTTCAACATCAAATAAAACAGATACGTCCACACAAACCCATTAGGCTTTATCTGTGGATCATTTTTTGGCAGTGTCGTTACAGATTGTCTTGTTGTCACAAGCTTGTGGGACGAGTCTATATTTGTCTAGCAGTAATATCACATGATGGTCACAGACAACTGTTGGGCTTATATTCTGCCTTCTGCAGGAAAGAACTGAGGCCTTGTTATCTAACATACTTCAGCATACTAGCTCAAGGGAGGGTTAGTTCTCATTCAAATAAATGACACTGAAACAGGTATAGAGAGACATTTTGAGAGACATTTTACAGTCTCAAGTTGCTCCGATGAGTTCGGGCCAAATAGTCAAACTTGAAAGATGTATTATTTCTTGTATATTTGGATTTATTGTCTCAATATGCTTTGGTGGTGTTTTGTAATTATTTTCCAAAAATCCTTTTTATCAGGTTTATACTTCAAACACAACTACACCACATTGTTGATACATTTTTAATAACAGAAGTTGTCATAGGTTGGACATCACTGGTCAGCATTGCTGTAGATGTTGTCTTGTGACATGAGACATTTTGTGCATTCTTTTTTTCGGTCAACAGAGTATAAAATATAAATACATAAGCTTGGGCATGAAGATAATAATTCTTCTGTGTTTGTGTCTTTTTAGTTTTCTGGATCGGATCGATGCAGTGAGACAGAGCGACTACACTCCAACAGATCAGGTACACAAGCACAAGTTCTTCTATATGGATAAGATAGTAAACATGCTTTTAAAAATCACACAGAGACAAAGTTTGTCAAGAAATGTTGTTCTTCCTAACACACATTCTCTCTCTCTCTCTCTCTCTCTCTCTCTCTCTCTCTATCTCTCTCTCTCTCTCTCTCTCTCTCTCTCTCTCTCTCTCTCTCTCTCTCTCTAGGATTTGCTACGCTGCAGAGTTTTAACATCAGGGATTTTCGAGACGCGATTTCAAGTTGACAAAGTCAACTTTCAGTGAGTCAACCTAATATTTAATAATTACTTAATGAAGTAAAACTATAAAATGGAAAATAATCCCAGTACTGTACCAGTTGTTTTGAAGCGTCATGTCTCTGCTTGTCCACTAGAGGGAGACATTCTACAGCCTAATCTCTCTCTCTCTCTCTCTCTCTCTCTCTCATTTAGCATGTTTGATGTCGGGGGTCAGAGGGACGAAAGAAGGAAGTGGATTCAGTGTTTTAATGGTAAATTGTGTATGCGCTGCAGATTTAAGTTAGACGGATTTACATCAATTGTAAAAACAACAACGTTGTGGGGAAGTCTGGTGCTGATTGGCTGTTTCTCCACAGATGTCACGGCGATCATCTTTGTGGTCGCGAGCAGCAGCTATAACATGGTGATTAGGGAAGACAACAACACAAACAGACTACGGGAGGCGCTCGACCTGTTTCGCAGTATCTGGAACAACAGGTTACATCTTCATCATAATATCTCACTGTGTAAACACAATCGATTTCAATTGAAATTGACAACATTAAAGATTCAGATAGTTTAACATCATAATAATTAACAGTAACAGCAAATAATTGAAAAGGTGTTTTAATGAAGTTATTAATAAAATCAAACTGTGTAGCGGTTGGTATATTGTTATATTTGACAGTATTTACAGTAAGGACTATCAGTACAACAGGCTTTTGTTGAAGTTCATGTACTATTGACCCCTGACCTCTGTTTTTCTTTTTATCTTTCTGAAGATGGTTACGGACAATATCTGTCATATTGTTCCTCAACAAACAGGACATGCTGGCAGAGAAAGTATTAGCTGGAAAATCCAAAATTGAAGATTATTTCCCCGACTACGCTCGGTATACCATACCAGACAAAGGTACAGTTTTCTCAACTCAGATATTTTCGACAGATCAATATGAAATAGATTTATTAATTCAAAGAAATGATATGATAAATGTATGTCAATGTTTCCTTGCTACAGATCGCCCCAAAACCCTATTGTTACTGAATCTCTCTGTGTTTATCTGTAATGTTGATCAGGGGCTTCCAAACTTTATGATGCCAAGGACCCCCAAATATGATTAACCTTTTGCGAGAGAAACGTTTCAAATGTGTTAGATAAATAGGATATTATAAAGACAACACATTGTTCCTAACCAGTTTCTAAAGTACCAAAAAAAGAAACTATAGAGAGAAAACTCACTAGAAAGATTCAAATATAAATAATTCTGGAAACTATCAATAGTAAAAAAGCATATAAACACTGAGGACCCATTTTTCTCTGGGACCCCTTGCAACCTTCTGGAGGTCCCCTAAGGGTCCCGGACCCCAGTTTGAAAAGGAAGACGATGATAGATTTTTGTGTCGCTCGCTCGTGAGTTTTAGTGTATGGTAACATGGTACGTTTTTTTTTCAGTAATTCCTGAGCCTGGAGAAGACCCCCGAGTGACAAGAGCCAAGTTTTTCATCCGCGACGAGTTTCTGGTTAGTGTTATTTAATGGGCTTATTAAAGATGACTACAACAGCATCTGTTACAGTGCCTGTGGGAGATCTGTCCTTGATATTTATTTCCTGTTTTCTACCATCACAGAGGATCAGCACTGAGAGCGGAGAGGGCCGTCACTACTGTTACCCCCATTTCACCTGTGCGGTGGACACGGAAAACATCAGGCGGGTGTTCAACGACTGCAGAGACATCATCCAGCGGATGCACCTGCGACAGTACGAACTCTTGTGATGTCGCCGGGACCCGACCCGACCCGTCTCCAAACTCCCCCTGCCCCGCCTACACCGGCAGACCACGAATACTACTGATGTTTGGAAGACCACCCTTCTGTCCTCGAATTGCTTTTTTGGGGTTTTAAACGGTTCTTTGAGTGGGTCGAGTTTTGGACGAGACTGGGATTCTTCCCGGCGTTTTTCAGTTCTTTTCGAATCTTTGTCGCCTTTATTTTCGCCATTCCACCCAGCCTCTGGCTACCTCCTTGCGTTTTACCCGAATAAAAATGATATCGTTGTGTATATACGTCCTGCCGCCTGACGGTTTATGAAGATCACCTCGTGACCTCCGGGAGCCCTAGTTTTGCACCCTGAACCTTGACCTTCTGACCTCTAAGGCTCTCTGCTGCTTTCCGTGTCCAGACACTGAAGAGCGCCCGCGGGGTGGGGGGGGGCAGGGGGTTGCCAGACGCTGGGACGAGGAGATAAAGACCACGACATGAAGTAACGCACTTTTCCATCCAGCTTTGACATTTTTCCTTTCACGAGATGGACACAATGTAGCATCGCACCATGAATTTCTCTGTCCCGCTCACGTCCTCTTGAACAGGAAGGGGTGGAGCCGTCGTGACGCCGGGAAGCGGCTCTGGCAACATAAAGACGAGCGCTTGTCCCCGGTTCTTGTTTCAGTTCTTAACTTGTACGGACTGTGCAAGGGTGACTTTTCTTTCCTGTACAGACTATAAAATGTTATATTATTTTGTACAACTTTATTGAAAGAGAGTAAAAAAATCTACTTGTAGATCTTTGTGCCTTGATTATGGCTGTACCTGTAAATGAAGCTGAGATCTGTTTTTTGACTGCGCTGTACAGCTTGATGTCACCCCGTCAGCAGAAGGGACTGTGGATGGGAACCTAATCTGTAGAGTTTCGTTTCTTTTCCATGCGGTCATTTGTTTATCTGCTTTGTTTATATAAAACGACAAAAAGTTCTTTATTACAAAAAATAATAAATATAGGAACAGAAAATCCTAAAAGCCTGTATACATTATGCAAATCGACCCCTTACTTGCGGTTATGATCAGACGGAACAGCACCACGCCTTTCTTTGTCTCTTTGTTTTGATTTCATTTGAATTCTCAGCTTTAACAAAACAAAAATGGAAGAAAAAAAAACAAGTTGAAGTGTCCAAAGTCACAACCTGGTGTTGTTTTCAGAGGAACCTTTTTGGATATGAAGTATGTCTGCGATATATATATTCACGTTTGTGTGTGCGTGCGTGTGTGTGCGTGTGTGTACACGTACAGGAGACAAACATTGAGCCACAGACGCATGACATTTGTATGTTTCATGTGCGCGAGCGTGTGGGTGCGTGAGCAAGAGTGCGTTGTGTGCACTCGTTTATAAATGTGTGTACATGTAAATTTATAGGTCTATATAAATATATATGTACAATTCTACATGTTTAATTATGTGTGTGTTGGTGTGTACATACCTTCGTGTGTATACAGTGAGGATGTGTACTTACACACATAGGTAAGCATGTCCAGAGTGATATGAATAAATGAGAGTGCAATATTGAACTCTGCGTGTCCCGCCATTTACAACCCATCACACACAAAACAATCGCTTGAGGATCTTACAAGCATGGAGTTAACCCTGTGTTTTATTGTATGTTTATTGACATTCTCTACCAATCCGACTCTAAAGTATTCACACAAAGAAATATACGCTGCTCTTTAAATCAAGAGCTGATTTTTTCCAGACAAACACGTTTAGATTTGTTTTTTCAACCATAAAAATTACGTTACACACAGATTTGGGTCGACACGACATTTACATTCGTATCTAGAATCAAACACATTTCATATCTATTCGTTATTACTCGTTATTATCTCCAACACTTAAAACCTGTAAATACTGCTTCAAAACATGTCGCACAAGAAAGACAGTTAAAAATAAATATTCCTAAAGTCATAAATAGAGTTTGTGTTACATCATTCTTAAGCCGTTCTCTTAACACCTGGAAATAATCGTCAGACTACAAACCTAACAAACAAAAATGTAACGTTAAAAAGAATATGAAAGCCATCATTTATTCACCAGAATCTGTATGTGTGACTTTCTTCAGAGGAACACAAGAAGATATTTAGAGAAATGTGAACTCTTTGTGTTTTTACAATGGAAGTCAATGGGAGCCCATGTCATTTGGACAAATAATTTTGTGTCACACGGCTTTGAAATGACAGGGTGAGCAAATGATGACATAATTTTCCACTTTAAATAATGTTTAATGTTCGATGACATCATCAAGGTCTGCGTATTTGGTACACAAAGCAACCTAGACCTTCAATCGCAGTGTGTCGCACCAAAAGAACGCTTACACGAACTTCTTGGTTTAAAATAAAGTTAATTTGGCTGTTCAGACGTTCGAAAGAAAAACACATTCAGATCATATTGTCAGAGTCCAAACTTGTTATGTTGACTTAAGCAGATTCCTAAAGGAAATCTCAGGTGTTTAGGAGTTTCTGGTGCTTGGACGGATGGATTGTCCATATTTGCAGATTCACGTGGTTACGGGAAGTCAAGTACGTCTCAGGACGTTTGATGGATATAAAGACCTTGAGTTTGGCAGTTTCCAAAAGGAACGATCTGGTGTTAGCCGACGCCTTCCTATTGATTTGTACCTCCAGAGCATCACGCAAGATTTGACCGAGGCGATCTCTCCACTGTACCTCCAGACACCCAGAACACATCTCCTGGGTCACATTCTCTCCTACTGCTTTTCTGACGGGTTCCTCTGTGTGATTTGCACAGTAACTTGTCCGGTTGGCGCGTAGCTGCGAGTTCGCGCAGAAACTTGCGTTTTAAAGCTTTGCTGACCACCCTCCACCCCTCTCTGGACCTCAGAGCAGTACGTCGGCTGGACCTCAAGGCTCGCCAAGCGTGAATAGTTGGATGAAGGTTCCCTCGTCACGAGAATGGGTACGGTCTTCTCTCGCCTCATCCGAGAGCCGGTGTTCGCTGAGGGACTTGGAGTAAACACGCCGGTCAGGTGCTCCTTAAAGGTGCTGAAGAAGCCCATGCGAGGCCTTGCGGGTTCCACGGGACGGCCCACGTTCAACAGAACGGGTTTGCCGATGGCGGGTTCATTAATTTCTCTCTGCAAGACGGAGATCTCGCAGGGCGTCTGGACGGCTGGCTGGCGGTCTGTAGCGCTGCCGAAGGTTTCACCTTCCTGAGGGACGTAATCCTCGAGGTCTTCAAGAGTGAGAACTCGACTCTCGTGGGTGGCACCATCCTGACCGTCTTCCGGCTCAAGGGTGATGGTTCCTTCATCTTCATCTAGATCGGATATTTCTTCAAATGTCATGGGGAGATTGTCAACCTCCGCCTCGTTTTGTGCAGAATCTTCTTGTGAAGTCACAGCACTCATCTCCACCAACTTGTTGTTTGAGTTATTAGTGTTCGGGTTGCCAGGCGGTGATGGCTTGCCGGGGGAAACGCCTCTTCTTCTTGGTAACCTAGGTGATTTGTTGACTTTATACTCAATTATCTCCTCGACTTCTACCCATCTGGGATTCCTGGCCGTGGCCCCCGCAGACTCCTGAACGTAGAGCGTCGGGACGGTCTTTCTAGCCAGAGGTCTTCTCTGTCTGGGCGGTTCGGGCGTGGAGGTCTCCGAGCGGTAAGCGCCCATAGAGGAGGCCCGGGGGGACGCGTGACGCTTCATGCGTGTGTTCTTCACTACGGTGGTGATGGTCTCCTCGCTTATGGGGGAAAAAGCACATGTGTTTGGTTGTATAGTGTGATTATTGGCACATTCTTTGCAGAATTAAACAAGAGTAGCAACTGTAAAATTTTTGAATGTGGCCTTTTAAGGGCACCACTGGTCAATAAACTAAATACACAATTAAGTGCCCCTCAGATGGAGTATATGTAGTTTAGATCATATAAATTAGACGTAAAATTATACTAACAAAATATATTATAAAATGATAGTGAATGTTTTAAATAAAGAACATTAGGTGAGATTCAAAATCAAAAGTAGGACTTACATAATAATGGTTTTCTTCGGCATTTTTGTCTCCTGTTCTGTCACTAAAAAAAAAAAGGAACAGTTATAATGTCTAATATATAGTTAAACATGTACAGTATATATATAAATATACAATATTACATTCCTCAGCAATACTTCATAATATATTTTTACATGATCATGCAATTTATTTGATACATTTCTTTATTATATTCACTAATATAATCACTTTAAAGATGTATAGAAGTGAAGTAATCACAGATGGAGGAGATGCAGTCACAGAAATGTACCTTCTATAGAGATGGCCTGATCTGCTCTGCGTTCTCCAGCCATCGCCACAGCGGGAGTGACCAGTTGAGCACCACACCTGGCACTGCCCAGACGGTTAGACAGCTGCGGGTCAACCAGAAAGTCATCATTAGATGATTAACACAACTAAAACAAAGACTGCTATTTGATCATTCCCACATTATTAACATAACAATAAAACAAGATTTGACAATTACAACAGAAAAAGTATTTGTATTACAGTATGAAAGTGGACTTCTTGTCTTGTTTAAAAAGAGCAAGTGTAAGTTAATGTATTGTACCTCACAGTCGTAGTGACCCAGATCTCTCTCTCCAGGGTTCTTGATAACCAGAACCAGAACTCCACTGCGAGGTTCACCGTACGTCTGATACTTCTCTTGATCCGTCAGCAGTTTACCCTCCTTAAACCATCTGTCATACAGATACAGGTCAACTCATCAGGGTTATGCCATAGTTTTACTCATTTGAAGTCCATCATGAAAACGTTTCTTAAGTATATTTTACTTTGACGAAACACCACTGAGTTACCATTGAAAAATATTACCTTATTTTTGGACTCGGTGCACTCTGAATGATGCAAGAGAACTGAACATCTTCTCCATGAAAGAGTGTGGCGTTCCTGATCTTATTCACAAAACGTGGCGGTACTGGAAGAGAAAGAAGCGGGATTGACAGGAATTTCTTGAATTTGCATGAACATCACCCAGAAGACAATGTTATTGCTCAGATATTGCTCTTTTATAGCTCAAGAGCTCTCAAGTTAAGAAACATATATAGATATAGGGTGAAGGGCACCCTTCAAGCAAAACTGGTTGCAAAAAAACCTAAGAGTTCACTTGAGGAAACCTCACGGCTGTATATAAGTATTAACCCTTAACTGCTGAGGTGTTTACTTAAGTTCTCAAATTGCCTTTCTACTGTAAGAAATGAAGGGACCAATGAATGATATCAGGTTTAATGTAGTAATGACGCTCATTTTCAGAGATAAAACCAGACTAATAATACACAATTATTTTTGTTTTTGATCCATTATAGCAGATTAAGAGCAGATATTTTTCCGCAACTCAAATGTATCATTAGCTGTCATGGTACATTTGTGGTCTTTTAAAGTCCCTGTGAAGCAGAAGCAATCGTTTATACTTCCGTATTCTGACACATTTCCGAGTGAAAAGGAATTTCAAAGGAGGAAACTGAATGGGCGTGGCTTGCGTTTTTCACTGCGAAATGATTGGATGTTGCATTGCTGTTGCATTGATTTACAGATGAAGGGGAGGAGTTAACAGATGCTACGCCCAATCTGTGTTATTTCACTGTGGAAGAGCATTTTCAGATTTTTACTGAAGATTATGAGGGCACACAAATTTTGAAAAGAGAACGACCCACATTGATAAGCTAGTTACTATAAACGCTGCAATATTTCATGAAAGAGAGGAATTGTCATTTTTTATTTCACTGGGACTTTAAAGTCAATGGTATTTATGATTTCTAGCCAGTACGGCAACCACTTTCTGACAGAAACTACAGTGGAGTGCCAAGTATAAACACTTAAGGGTGAATGTAAAGACCATTGTTGCAACCTCAGGGATATTTTTCCCCTCAGGAAGACCTTCACTTAAGGGATTTCATGCAACCGGCACAGATGTTTATCTTTTAATTAGTTGAGGGCCCAACTAGAAACAAATAAGAAAGTTGTTAAAATATAAAAGTGTAAATTAATGTAGATTGTAAAGGTTAAATAATCAGGATTTGGGTCAATGTGATGAGAGAATTTTGAGTTGATATTGAGATCTTCAATCATATTGACTTTTGATTTGATTGTGGTTGACTTCTCTTTTGACACACTAATGGTGGATTCACACTGGGTGTCAGCGTCAATGCTCGACTGAGGGTGTTGACTGAAGCGCGGCCGACGTGATCGTCATAGTGACAACAGCCAATCAAATTATTCTTGGGTCTTGGATGAACGCAATTGGCTAGCACCTGCACTAGGTTATTTGCATAAGGCGACCTGATTGGCCTACGCCAGCGCTGGTGCTTGAAAAGTTGAGAAATGGAAGCGACGCTGATGGACCCACAAACGCTTGACGTCACCCATTCAAAATAAATGAGAAGCATTGACGCTGACTTCCCGTGTGAACCCAGCGTAATGACAGACACGTTTATCTGATTTCTGACTATCTGAGATGCAGAAGACTCATGCAAACACTTCCATATGCTCTCCACTGAATCTCACTGATGTTTAGGAGAACAATTGAGATATCAAAGAGATTTTCTCTTTTCTCAGTGCTGTCGCTCACCCTGCACAGTGATTTTTCCAAGTGTGCTGGCATTCCCCGAAGAGCTTGTAGCAAAGCACATGTACTGTCCCGAGTCTTCTGCCGTCATGTTGTCTAAGATGAGCGTGCAGGAGCCGTCCGGGTCCTCGATGATGATGTGATGAGGATCCGCCTTTACGGGACGCCCGTCTGTTTGAGAGAGCAGATCAGGGTTCAAGTATTTCAGTTACAAAGACAACACAACCCACCAGGAGCATCAATCCAACATTGTATTCCTGACCTTTATACCAGGTGACCTGTGGTTTGGGAACGCCGGTGACCTTACAGGCGAGTTTGACCGTCTGTCCGAGTTCTGCTGTGCAATCTGTTAGCACTGCGTCAAAATCTGGATGGCCTGTTAAACACAGATTGTTGTAAATATTTTGTGATGATTGCTGCCTTAAGACCTGGAGGATGCAGGAGTGGGCGGCTTACACCACGTTGGCATGCTGTATCGCAGCTGAAGATCACGGAGGTCACGGAGCCAGGAGTTCTTCAGAATAACGGTCCGGGCCTGAAGCGTGTATTTCCTCACCGAATCTTCTCGCTCGTGCCAGATCTCGAACGCTCTCTCGTCTCCCTCCACAGTCTCGTTTACATCAATGTTTGTGAGCTACGTTCAAATCATATATAAGAATTTAAAGAAATGTTGGACACGGTCTCATTTCCAGTGTTGTTTTAAGGGTCTCATACCTTCATCATGTTCTTGAAGACGTATGTCTGCGTGTCTGTGGTTGTCTCTCTCTTCTGCTTGCAGATGACCACGTGGTTTTTGAAGAGAAAGACGTGACGGTGATGACCTCTAGAGGATGTGCGAACTCCAGGTGCGCCTTCCCAAACCATAAAAGGTCCCTACAAAACAGTTTTTATGTGTTATATAAGTTAAATATGCATGCAGTATAACACTAATTCACTTTTGATTAAAAATACATTTTTAATGCGGCATAGCTATAAAGAAATAATATTCCTCGCTATTGTGCTGTTGTCAATGGAAAAACTGTAAAGAACTTGTTTAAAGGTTCAGTGTGTTATATTTATATGTACTAGCAATACATTTGGATTTATACATTAACCTACATGGTATTGGCCATGTTGTTTCTACAGTAGCCCTGAAGGGACAAACTGCTCTGCAGATAAAGAAGCAGAAACGCGATGACATCTTATGCAGCGTTCACACCAAATTACTATTACTTACATAGTCAATGCAAAGACGTAAATAGACGCGAACTCGCAGCAGGCAACGCGAATGACAGTCGCAGCGCCCGTTTTGTGTATTTCACGTCGCCTGTTGCGAGTCTTCCGCGCAAGTTGAAAACGCAAAGTTCTCATTGACACGAAGCCTACTGGACGCCTAGTCCAGACACGAGAAGACACTCCCTGTCGTGTGATGTTTTTCGCGTCAGTAGTAAAGCATGGAATGCGATTGTTAATGTTTGGTGTGAACACATCATTACACTGGGTTGACACCAAACGGGAATTAAGTGTTTTAAGCGAGTAAATGACATTCAAAGTCAATGTGGCAGGCGGTGCGAACGTATAAAGATTTAAAGTATTTTAGTCCTGTGTCAGCCGCCAAAGTGCTTCGAAATAGAGGGGTGGAGCGAGACGTTGGTTACAATTCCTCACCTCACCACTAGATGTCGCTAACATCGTCACATTGCTTCTGTAAGGATTGTCCGGTCTGTGTTATGTAGTGTACCTGTCTAATGGGTTCTCCCAGTGCCTCCAGGTTGGCAGGGTAATTCTCGATAAGAGACACATGATGTGTGTTGTCCGAGCGCTGTGACAGAGATGACACCATGGCGTAGGCCTGCTCAAGTAAGCAGCAGTTCTGACCGTTCCTCGCTTTGTTACGTATCATATCCTAAAATACAACAAGGAACTCGTAAATATCATCACAATCTTATTGTTATTGATCGTTGAATATACAGCATGTTATTGGATAAAGACATTCTTCAATACATTTCTTAGAATTATTCACCAGTTCTGTATAAGGGGAGTAGTAGCCATTCAAGTGCCTATAAAGCAAACGTGAAGTAGTTTTGTACCTTCAGCAAAGCTCTGTATTTTTGTATTCTCTCCAGCGGCCTCTGAAGATAAGCATTAATACTCAACACAGGACCTTCTGAGGGGTCAACATTCACCAACTCTGAGGCTGTATAATCCTGATGGAAAACAATCAAATGAAATGGTAGAGCTTCTGTTTTATTTAAAATACTTTTTAGCTGTCGCACATTCATGACAGAAATTATAATACTGTCAATCATTAGCGATCACGTTTGGAACCCACCTTAAAGTATTGATGCACGTCCTTCTCGCCGATAGCAGACTCAGCCGCGGTCTGTCCAACGAGATACTGCAGATATTTCTCAAAACCTTCAGAATTTTTCAGGAAATGCATAGCGATGTCGTCATCTGTGTCGCACTCACGCAGACCAGGCAATAAAGAGCTGGAAAGGAAATAAACACTTCTTTTTTATGCTAAAATGTATTTTCTCCATTTCAACACTATTTCAGACCAATGCATATTTATGATGTATATTATAAAATGTGTTTATTTTTTATGACAATTGCCTGATCCTCTTTACCTGTTATGGAAAATCTTCAAATCGTCGATGTTACGAAAGATAGTTTCCTTGTGGCTGGTGATATGAGGTGAAGTGCTCTCCTCGCCAACACGCTTCAGATGATTTGACGTGACAAACTCCATCTCCTTCAGAAACTCAGACTCTGTGCTGATCAGATCCTGAAGGAGTTGACTAGGAGAAGTGAAACGGACACAGAATTGACAGGTTGTAGCATAATACAGCATATAAGTACTTACTTATGTCCAACAACTTTCTTGGTATGCATGTCAATTTACCAGAGTTTCTTTTTGTATTCTGTTTCGGTGAGTTCCTCTCCGTTGGTTTCTGGGAGGTCTGTTGCGTCTGCAGATAGCTTTTAACACAACCAGGAGGTCATCATTAATATTAATGCACTTAAACCGCACTTACAAATGTACGAGTATCTCTGCATTGTGACAAAACACCTTCAGCCTTTTGTCGAGATATGCAGGTGACACCCATCCCTGCCGAGACGGGGTGGATTTGGTGGGTTTGGTGCGAACCAGCCATTTAAGGGGGTGAGCAGAGTCCAAAACCTCCACATACAGGCCCTCCTTCAGAGAGATGGTCTCTTTACTGACCCCAATAGGGTTGTAATCAGCAGTCACCACGTAGATATCAAACATCTGCAAAATACATTTAAAAAAGTTGTCTTTTCAGAACAGAAGAGCAAACATTGCCCTGGTAGATTGTGACATAAACACGTCATGTATGTACGACCTCTCCTCTGGCGTCTCCCTCATCTGACTCTGATGAAGAGTCTGCGATCAGAGAAGCGGGCCGTGACCGACCGTGGAATGGAGATGCCGAAGGGGTTTTGGTTTCATCATCGCTGTCGGCTCCTGGGACACGTAATGAAGCTTAAAAAAAGAAGAGAAGAAGAAAAGAAGGCAGACATCACCTGTCAATCAATTTGTGTTTATTTCCAGCACAGTCATGTGTATCAGTTCTGGCCTTTATACACCAGATGTGACCAAAATACATTAGATGTCTTGAATAGATAATATAATCCAGCTTTAATCCTCCTAGTAGCTTGTCCTTGTAAACTAACGGTACTGTTTAGCGTGTTGACAAAATGTTTAAATGCTCTCCTAGTTGTAAGTTGCTTTGGATAAAAGCGTATTCAAAAAGAATAAATGTAAACATATTTCCATGTCATTTAATAATCTGGGCATACATTGAAGAAAAATAATAAAATAGCCTTATAATAATATGATTAATATCTAAATCATTTAATGATATCGTACAGACCCAGCATTATATTATTTTAAATGATTTAGATATGTAAAAAAGAAAACTGTTATCTAATTCGGCACATTCATCAAATGGAAAACTTTAATTATGATTCGGTTTAAACTCTCAAATATCTTTAAATGTAACAAATGTAATGCTTTAACATACCCACGTGTCAGTGTTTAACTCTTTATAAATGTACATAGGACTGTTTGTGATCTTTAACGTGCCAATATTCGCTGATCTCATTCATCTCGCGATAACTGAGCGAAATATTCAAACATAGGCTGCGTCCGAAATACCCTAATATAGTGCACTATTTGAGGGGTCATCCATTTTTTAATGGTCTCCGAATTCAAAGTGGACATTATTGAGTGCACTCATTCAATTCATGATAGATCATAATAACAAATGTACAACCGATGTAAACTCGCGGCTAGCTGCTAGCCATCTATCGTGGAGCTCGCGCTGAATGAATTCCCGCGTCTCGGCAGAAGATGGCGCCCGCACCATTTCCAGTCCACTGAGTGTCCGAATTTAGTCACCTATTTCCTTAAAGTATACTATATTAGTGAAATAATGTAGGGAATAGTGAATGAGGGTGTAGTGGTCGATTTCGGACACAGACAGTGGCGCCTTTTATAGCGGGAGGAGATGAAGTTTAGCATCATGGACCTTTGATTTTAAGCGCAGAGACACAGAATACTTTTGGTTATGCGGACTTATAGAAATAATGGACGAATTTATATTTCTAAAAGGTGTATAATGATTTATGAGGAAATCTGTTCTTTGTTTTTACGAACTTGGTTCAAACATGCTGCTCCATCTCAGGTAAGAACCACTCATCGTGCTTATTCACGAAACATAAAGTTAAAATGGGTTATTACAGATAAAATGCATCTGCTGTAGTATGTAGTTTACAAAGTTGTTATCCACTTTCACCAAGTTTAAAATTAACCCGTTTAACAACAGTTTTACAAATACAATGTTTTTGTTGTTGTTGTTTTGAATTATTTATAGTAAAATAAACATGGTTAATTTTCATAAACGCAAATACCGTGTAGCTTAATAAAATATTTTCTTGTGATATAAAGAGTGTGAAGCTGACGTCATGCACTGCTGCATGTTGCAGTGGCGCCGCCATCTTGGGAGGATAATACTCCACTGCTATTATTGTGTTGATATGTAGCGTTGCTTGTTTTGTTTGATATATGGAGAAACCGAAAGTGATTCAACCATGTGCTTTTACCGAACGACTCTGCGTAATGCTACTGCAGTTTTTAACGCAGCAAACCCTACATACCATAGTTATATTTCCCAATCAAACAAGAAAAACAAAACACTACATTGAACGGACTAGTAGCCATCCTCCCAAGATGGCGCAACATTCAACGTGGAGTGACGCCGATAAACAAGCTATATAGTGAAAGCAGTGGCGACAGAAAAGGGCCACATTTTAATTTGACTTCACACCAGGTCCATTACAATAACATTTCTCTCATATTTCAGCATGCGCTTGGCCATTTCATGCTTTGACAAAATAATTACATTATGATCATCAACATAGCTGTGCACAAACACAAACGTAGTTGCTCATGCAACTACTTCTAAATAAATATGAAAGAAGGCATTTGAACCCCTTCTTTCTGTGTATACTGAAACAGAGACACCTTGAATGTGGCTACAATTTACTTTGTGCAAAAAACGAGACCACCGAATTTCAAAAACATTTATTCTGAACTGTCACAAAAGGCCCTGATTTTGAAGAACCATGACTTTTAGCCATATATAGTGCATTTTGCTTTCCATATAAACAAGCAATTTCTTAAATTTGAATAATAATTGGCTATATATGTATATATAGAATTTAAAGAATTGAAATATGTGCAATCTGACTAACAACAGCATAGCCTCACAGAGGAAAAAGTCATGATTCTGTTGTGTTACGCTGGAAGTTCTGCAGATACATACTGGTTACTTTGGGCCAAGATTTCATCCACTGGAGCACTTGATGGTTCTGTGAGCTGTCTGAATAAATCAATGCTTCAATGAGAACGAGAATGAGAGTGAATGGAGGGAGGAGAGGATGAATGGATCGACAGACAAAAGAAGGGAGTCATTGAATTGAGAAGTAGTTATGGAATCCAGACAGAGGTGGTATTTTTACAAGATAAAAGTCCAGCAAAATTTTCCTGAGAAGATACAGGCTAGAGTGTATACATTTTTTATGTGAGTCTGAGACAGGTGCAAACTCTATTTCAGTACTCACACCCCGTGACAAAATCTCAAAGCAATTGGGCACACAAAGCTCACTCAAAATCAAAGCAGACTTTTGAGTGAATATTAGAACGCATCTGTAAAAGAAAGACTACATAAAAGTATTAGTTGTAATACTAGTCAGTAACTGGACACACAATAACACAATGTAAGTGCATTTAAAAGTTATGTAGAAAAATTCTGATTTACATTTAAACATTTGTGCAATATTGTGGCAGTGCAGGTTACAAAAATGTCTAGCTCATTATTATCTGCAAAAAAAAGGATCCAGATAAAAAATTGGCCTTTCTTACCTTGAGTGATCTTGGCTGATACCATTTCTGTGATTTGGGTCGTGAGCTTATGTAGAAATTCCTCTGTACCCACTTTACCCAGGTAGGGTATTTTGATCTCTCCTGACATGTGACAATGATGATTTTTTTAATTCCACTTTTTAAAAAATACACACGATCTGAATCGTGATTGTATGCAAACATAAACAAGTAAATATTCACCTTTACCCTCTTCTTCAGGTGGGCTGATAGTAATTCCAAGAATGCTGAGAACAAATATAGCAAATTATATATACAACAAATCTATAACATCGCTTTACTTTTGTAAACATCTGTCTAAACTTACTCTGCTCCCACTTTTTCCTTTTGTTCCGTTGCTGTTGGATAAAAAAGTTTGAAATCAGCTAAAGTTCCAATAGGTTATTTAAAAAGATTATATAAAGGACTAAGATAATGTATAAATATTATTATTAAAAACCTCATATAATCCTGAACTAAATCATATGTTACTGACCAAGCTCCACGTCTAGTCGGGCCGTGTTGACCGACTGTCCAGCACGGTTGGTGGCGATGCAGGTGTACATGCCTCTGTGTTCCTTTCCCACTTCCATGAGGATTAGACTATGCTGACAGCCAGAACTGGCCACTTTATAACCGGGTGTGTCTGCCTTGATCCACAAAATATCCTTCTCTGACACCTCCTTTAACCAGTTCACAGATGGGGTCGGGGAACCTTTTGAACAGTTATAATCTTAAATACATCGACCCTAAATAAATACTTTTGGTAGATGATCGGATCACTGTTATACCTTCCACTTTGACTGACAGCGTTATACTTGCTCCTTGTTTCACCTTCTTGTTGCTAAACCTCTCTAGGAATCGGGGTGGCACAAGTGGCACCTTTGAATCTATTTGTGGTAGAATGCAGTTTACATACCAAATAACTCTACGTGCATGCATCATTTTTCGTATCAAACGGTTTAAATGAGTGTTAATATGTGAGGATTCATAATTCAAGGATTGTTACCTCTCATTCTTCCCTGTTCAGGTGATGGGCGCTCTCCAGGACCTAACAAGCACAAATTAAGTAAACGGACATAAGAAAATTTTAGGCTGTGTCTCACTATAAAATCAAAATGAAAGTTTAAACACGTAAAGGCACTTTTAACATTTGTAATTTTGTGCCATAATTATCTTACCTAAGACCCATGCAATTATAATGCAAAAATGTATACTGTTGTCTAAAGCACACAAGCCACGTTTACCCAATACGTTCAGTCGCGCTGAAGAATAGGCGGAGCCAGCAATGTTACTAATGTACACAGAGTACTCTCCAGTATCCTCGCGGTTTAAATCCAAAATCTCAAGACTATGCTGATCACGTTTGGTCGACAATAAAATTCTGCTCGAGGCTTGAAGTGGGGTGCCGTCTTTAAACCAGTACAACCTTGGAGTGGGAAATCCTGCAGAAATGCAAAGGAAAACCTATTTCACTTTTACATACTTTTTTATTCATTAGAAACTAACTGGATCATGTAAGAAGAAACTTAAAATGTTAAACAATTAAACGAGAATTTGCAACAAAACGTACCTTTGACCTTAACACTCAATTTAGCAATTGGTGCTCCAGGACTGAGGAACAGATCATGTAACTCTTCCACAACCTGAGGAAGTTGCTCGTCCTCCGCCACTGACTCGAAGGCTTCTGTGTCCGTCCTGTGCTCTAAACTATTAAGAAGAATAACCCAAAGCAGAAGCGTATTTGAAACTTGGCTTAGAGGTTTGTTGCGATAGTTTGTCAATATCTTTCAATATTAAATTGTAATATTGACATACAAATTATACAATGTTTCTTTCTGTCTTAAAGTTTATTTAAAATGTGCATTGTGAAAGGCACTATACAAACAAACTTGACTTGTCATAAATTAAAAAATCACTAGTAAAATAGAATGAAATCGTACCTAGACATATAACCCTTGGCACTGACATAGGACGATGTCTCTGTGGCATCAGCTGCTGTGTCATAATCTGAGCTGCATGACACTATAAATATATGCAAATATTAATTAAAAGTTTAACTGAAATTATTTAAAACCTTAAAATTTAGGTTAACTAGATGCGAGTCAATCAATTCAAGAATTTTACAGAAACCACAGGAGCAAGCTGTCAAAAGATATTATGCTTAACGTTAAGAAAAAAAACATCTTAATAGGTAAATGTGGTTAATAAAAAAGTAGTGGGTTTTGTTAAAGTGATGACAATGCACGGTTCCCTCAATGCACATGCAGACACTTTAATGCACTGGTAAAAGAAAGTGTGAGTTAACATCATTTCAGATTACATTGCTTTGAAGATCAGCCTTAGAGGCCGAATAACACTTTCTTTTAACAGTGTACTCACTGTCCACCCTCAGTTCAGCCCTGCTGGAGGCGATGCCACTGTCATTTTCTGCCATGCATCGGTACACTCCCATGTCTGTGGGGAGAACAGCTGTAATGATCAGCTGGTGGCGGCTCGCCAGATCTTCATTGATCATGTAGTGGTCGTTCTCCTCCAACAGCTTTCCATCCTTAAACCATCGCACAATGGGAGGGGGGGTGCCAGTGATCACACAGTCAAAGCTGACTGGAAATCCGTCAGGAACATCCTGGCTGCGGAGCTCCGTGAGAAAGACGGGGGCCGCTGAGAGGTTGGTCAGCGATTAAGGTAAATGGAAGAGGGCAAACAAAACCAAAAGAACAGAACAAGGCAATACTTTTAAGGAGGAATTCCCAAGCAGACAAAAAAGACATGCCACAGGTCCGTGTTTTTAAACATTTTTGCGAAGATCAAACATGCTTCAGATGCTGGATTCTCATAACAAACATAATCAAACATTTAACCATGCATATTTACAAAGAATCACAGATTGAAGTAAAAACTAATATTAAAACTACATGGAAGTGTAAGAGTTGTCATACCAGGGGGTCCAGTCATGAAAGCAGGCCTTTCCTGAGTTGGGGTTCGGCAGCCGTCTTGGGAGAAGCCAATCTTTGTGATCCGCAACTCTACCTTAGCACCCGCTTCTATTATGGCGGTTTCGATGGGCGCTCCTTGATATGTAAACATTTCCTCGAAGCGCTGAGAAGCCACTTGAGCTTCACCACGGTTATCAAAGCGAATGTAGATGTACAGATCATCCTCCCGGTATGACTGTAGATCTGTTGGCGGTAAATCTCCTTCATCAGCACTTATAAAAGGTTCCTCTTCCACATCTGGAGGAAGACGAGTACGCAGAAGTCGTCGTAATCTTTTGCTCGCCTGACGTAATGTCTCATCCATCTCGCTTCCTGAAGAGCTCTCAGCTTCACTATCTGCACTGTATCCCAGGGTAAGTGGCCGTCGCCCAGAAGATTCTCTCAGTGACCCTATAGTGACTTTACCACTATGTGTTGTAATGCCAAACTTATTGGTCACTTCACAAGTATACACACCTGTGTCTTTGGTTGTGGCAGCTGTCACTACTAAAGAGCAGGTGCCATCATTATAGATGTCTATATGGTAGTGCTTGCCATCTGTTAGGGGTTCACCATCTTTCAGCCAGCGAACTTTGTCTGGCTTTCCTTCCACAATGCACTCTAGGTGAATTGTCCCATTGGGCTCTTTAGTCTGATCCTTGAATACTTCTTTGAAGACTGGTCGCATGTCCTTCCTAGCTTTATAACCCTTAAATGCTGCTTGAATCTTGACAGCAGCCTCCAGCAACCCATCCCCTTCATTAGCCTCCATGAGAGGCTCCACAGCTGTTTGTGTAACTGACTGCTCAGTCATCTGGAAGTGCTCATATAGTTTCTTGGAGGCAGTGGTCTCAGCCGTACCTTCCACAGTTACGGAGGACTTGGTGCTTTTCTTTAGGTAAGACACTAGGCTTGTCCCACTTAGAGATTCTTCATCAGAACTGGTGTAGAGATTAGGTTCCCCTGTGATTTTGGCAGTTGCTTCAACAGGTCCCTCCTTTTTTACGTCCTTTGCAGGTACTTTGCTCTCTCTGCTTTGTGCCTTTTCTTTTCCATCTTCTTCTGGCAACTCTGAAATGGAATCCAATGTGGGCTCTCGGCTCATTCTTCGCTTCTTGGCCACTGCCTCCCACAAAGCGTGTAGGTCTCCCTCAGAGGCAGCCTCAACAGGAAGTTTGGGCTGGCTACCAATATCCTGAGAAAGTGTTGTGTCATCTCCTGTAATCAGGCAAAAACAAGAGCTAGTTAAAAAGTTTAAAGTAAATTTTGTTAAAAAATAATTTTGACACACAATGACAGTGATTTACAAGTGTGTTTAAGGAATGCACCTTCAAGGTTTAAATTAATTGATGTCTTTGAATCCTCGGAGGCCATACAAGAATAAACACCCTGGTCTGCTGACTGGAAGTCCTTGATGAGCAAAACCTGGCTCTTGCCCTCTGTAACTGGTTGGTACTTCACTCCAACCTCTATCTCTCGGTTGTCCTTGAGCCATGTAACTTGTTTGCTCTCTGAAGAAAGTTCACATTCCAAACGAATCATCTTTCCTTTTTGGAGCTCAGAGCTGCTTAATATGTTGCTAATGGTCACTGGTGCATCTGAAAAACAAAGGTTCATATAAATAACAGTTAAAGAAACAAGAATACAATAGGACCAGGGGTGTCTTTTATGTCTTTATGTTATTTTAATCTTACCTAGCGTTATGGTTTGAGGTAACTGGACAGGCTCGCCAATGCCAGCACGATTAATGGCTGCAACACGGAACCTGTAACCTGCCCCAGGAATGAGATTCTCAACCAAAAATTCAGTGTTACACACTGGTTCTGTATGGCAGGGCAGCCAGAGGACACTATCCACAAGACGCATCTCTACTCGGTAACCCAGAACTGGGCTTCCTCCATCATTAAGCGGTGTGAACCAAGAAAGCGTGACGAAAGTAGGGCCTTTACTGACCATCTCTGGATCTTCAGGGGGATCAGGCACAGCTAATAACAACAGAACGAAAGTCAGACAACAAGAAACAGAACATAGGAACATGTAGTAGTATTCATACTGGCACAAAATAACCCTTACACAGTGTAGTGAGTTTGGCCATTGATAAGGCATCCCGAGCTGCAAAAGTAATTTCCTGTGTAGGCTGAGTTCTCGCTTTTTTTAATATGAGGCTGTATGAACAGCCGCTGGCTCTCATGGTCCAGTTTTCATCACATTGAAGTTCAACACTGTTAGAATACCAGGTCACTCACTCTCTGGCACAGCTTCATTCAGAACACAAATGAACTCCACTGTCTCTCCTGCAATGATGGTCTTATCCTCTAAAGGCTTGACCACCTCCAGTTGCCAGGCTGAAAAAATACATTTATAACACTGAAACAGGAACATAAACAAAACACAACCAGCCAAAAAACTGTTAAATTTTAAAGGGGTAGATATTTTGATGATTTGAAAAAGAATTGCCAAACCTTTGACAGACAGAAGGGAAGTAGTTGATGATGTGCCAGCTTGGAATGTAACCCTCGTGTTTTCACAAGGATGCAAGTCTTTTAAAAGCAGAAGGTGGCGTCGACCACTCTCAAAGGAAACTATCTCCACAGTTGCAGACTCCTTCAGAGGCATGTCATTGAGTAACCACCGGCAGTCTTTGGTTTCAGGGCGAGACAGGGCACATTCAAAAAGTGCTTCCCCGCCATTTATGGTCTCCATGTTACTCAGTTCTTGGACGATGTCAATGGGTTTGGCTGCAAAAAATAGAGAGAGAATGCCAGAAATACAGTGACACATTAGACAGGTGACCTGAGTGGTGTACATTGGCTTGCGCTGTCTTTTAAAACAGTAGCTTTATAACATAAAAACAATACAGCCTTTCGATAGCACATAGCATGTAGGATGAATTGGCATAGGAAGCAATTATAGCATTAAAAGCACATGTTAGTTTAAAGCGGCCCGCAGTTAAACATCACTAATAGTAAACCCTTAGTGATAAGCACTCAACAGAGCCGACAGATTGCACCTGACTTGTGATGATACAGTACTATAACGACTCATAAGTTTCAGTTGTGAATGACACTTAGATTCTCTTTTTGGCTGCAGGTGTGCTCACCTTGCACCCTTAGGTGTGCCACAACAGAAGTCCCTTCTGCCTCACAGGAGTAAATCCCCCCATCCTGAGGTTCCACACAGCTAATGTACAACCTTGCAACAGTCCAGTCCCTTTCCACTATTACCCTGCGACCATCTGCTTGTACAGGTATGCCATTTCTCTTCCATACAGCCTTGACTGGGCGTGAGTACTGACAGATGAACTCTGCAGGCTGGTTCTCTGCTACATGTTGGTCCTCCATGGCACTGACCACCTCCACATTGGGATCTATACAGGATGGGTGGTGTGGGTAAATAATATTGGGTTCACAAGACCCCAGTGCATTTTGGAGTAGAGTTCTTAACTTCCATAACTTATTTAGGCATTCTGTCTAATTCGCAACTAAAATGCAAGCGTATTCAGTTTAAAGCAAAAGTAATACTTTTTTTATCATATCATCTTTCACAGCGTATTGATATAGTGCGATAAGTGTAGCACTCCTTAAAGGGGTGCTGCAACGATGTGTCATGCATTCTGATTTCTTTACAATGTTAAACTTGATGTAAACATATGATACGTTTTTTCTTAGTCCCTAATGGACCATTCTCCCGGGAAATCATGCGGCACGCTTACGCGGCAGCTAGGAGAGCTGGAGAAGGAGCATGCGCAGACATCACTTTCACTTGGGTGCAAGAGAGAGAGAGAGAGAAAGAGAGAGAGCGAGCATACATTCACGAAGTTCAGGTGTTTGTTTGTTCACTGCATTTGGGTGATGAATGTTATATAAACGGTGGCTATAATGCTGGATTTGGAGATTGTTTGAAACTGATATATGGAGCCGTCCCAGCGCTAAAAGATGCCGGACTTGAACCTCATGCGGTGAGGTGAAACTGATGTCTGTGTTTTGTTGGCAATGGGTTTATTTGCTTTATATGCTTTAGTTCAGTATACCCCTCCCCCCCGCACGAGCCTTATGATTTCAGAAGTAATCATACAGCTGTATCTATCTTTTATAATTGTGATCAAACTAAATACTCTTTGAAGATACGAAGTATGCAATACTACTCTAGATGTACTCAATATTAATATGAGATATGAGAAACCACGTGTGTTAGGGCCGCTTTAACTTCTCTACTCCAAACTGACCAAGGACATTTCCAAATACAACCTATCTACAGTGTCATGTCAAAATTGAACCATAACAGAAATGTGAATAAAGCATGCATCAGAAAGTGTAGTAAAGGTGTACACGTCTATTAAATACTTTCCTTTTGAATGAGGATATTTATAATTAAATGCACTTTAATGATGTAGGTTTACTGTAGACTTAATGTTTTATGGTACACAAAAAATTATGTTACCATACAGTGTTTATTATTGAGTATTCATGTCCATGGTAAAACTCAATATCAGTATAGCAATTGAATAATTAGTGTTTCAGTTTAGTTAATAATTAGCAAGCTATTATACGTATGTCTTGTCTGGTTTAGGTTAGAAATAAACGGCACATGGACTACATTGATCCATGACTTTCCATTAAACAAAAATATTTTCTTGTCAAAGGCTGTATATTTTTCCTGTATATTTAAACAAGTTGCAAAATTACCTTGCCAACCAGGACCATAATTGACATGATAAGCAAATACGTTTTAAAACAGTAAACCATGCAAAAACATAATTTCTTTCAAAAAGATTAAACAAATAGATTTATTTTCTAACTGTACTGATACAACTCTCAAAACTCTTCAAATGCTGGAGACAAGGTAAATGCATCACTAATTGTGTCTTTATTATTTAGGAAATTCATGGACACAATATAAGCCCAAGGATATTCCGATATTTTAAACATTTACAGCTCAGTTCTGCAGAGCGGTTAGCAGAAGGGTTTTATGCCCCACAATCCCCTGTACCCCAACTGGTACCTTTCACTAAGAGCTTAGCAGAGGATGTCAGGGCACCCGTTTTGAACAGGACCGTTCCTGAGTCATTGGGAGAAGCGTTCCTTAGGGTGAGGGTGTGGACATGGTTTTCACCAACACTCATCTCACTGAAGGTACTGTTCTCCAAACGAGTGCCATCTAGCCACCATTGAACTCGGCCTTTTGAGCTGCGAGAGAGCTGGCAGGAGAAAATGGCCCGTTCTCCCACAAACACATCTGTATTCTTTAAACCCGACACTATGAGGACCTCAGTCTCTGCAGAGACCAGACAGAAATCCTTAGATCACCAGTGTCATACACATGTATGATGTTTCTAGGACATAATTAATGGATATTTGGACGTATAGGTAAAGTCCAAATACTGAATTCTGAAACTTGTTATACAAGGCTACCTTATTACAAAAAAGTTCTGCAAAGATAATCTAAAATTCATAAAGAAATGGCTTACTCATTTTGATTTATTCGATCTGTTTTACAGTGGAACAGGAAATGTATAACATTAAAACAAATAGGCACAAATGATTGACATTTAATACCTTGGACTGAGATTGATGCTGTGGTCAACTGGTCTCCAGCATCACATGTGTAGTAGCCATTGTCCTCAGGTTCCAGATCATGAACATGAAGCTCCTGTACACATCCTTCCTGTTTCATCTGATATTTCTTACTGGGTTGGAGCACCACTCCACCCTTTCTCCACTCTACTCTTATACTCTGCTTAGAGAGCTCGCAGCGCAAGGCAATGCTATCTCCCTCTGTTGCCTTTTGGTTCTCTAATTCTTTGAGGAAGAATGGAGGCTGTCCTGATGATGGATGAGAAAAATATTATGTTATATAGATGTCAGATCTTTTATAAAGCTGCCGATAGATCATGTACATCAGGGCTGTAAAGGAATCCAAAATGTTCTTTGTTCCAGTATATGATAGACAGTTTCAAAGTTGAAAGAAAAAGAATGTAAGTATGTTCTTCAAGGAACCCCTTTGCATTATTATTATTCGCAGGCATCCATAATGTTAATAATTAAACAAAAAATGCCACAAGCCTGCAATCCCATTTACCTTTTACAGTAAGGGTGGCTGAGCTTTCTGCATCTTTGGTTTTGCAAGTATACAGCCCTGCATCCCCTTCCTCCACCCTAAGGATGCGGAGTTGATGGACAGCTCTATCCTTGTAAAGCAGATATCTGCCCCCTGCCTTTATCATCTCCTCATTTCTGTGCCAGGTGACAGAGGCCTCAGGGTCGGAGGTCATACAGGATAGTGTAACTGTTTGACCCTCTTTTGCAGTTATGTCCAGAGGCTTCTCTAAGAATACAACTACGGACAGGAGAAACCCAAACCTAAGTTCTGTGATATCATAATGTGCCTGAAGATTTACGAACATAGACACCTAAGCCAGTTAACAATTAGCTCAGCCAGTTAGCTCACAGGATTTACTAAATTACAGACTCATTTAAATGAGAAGGAAAGGTCAATTTACTAAACAATTAGGACCACGGAACTGAGAATCAAATATGGGAATAAAATGTTATCAAATTTAACAAGTGCTTTGATACAACTGAAAGCTACATTTAGTCCACAAATAAAAAATTAAAACAAAATTAGGAGCGTAGATGGAAAATGGCCAAAGCAAATGGCATGAGAGCAATGAGAAGCCTTGTGTTACTATTGTGCAAAATGAGTGCAGCTACACAGAACCTGCTGATGACAGACAGATTATAGCTTGCCAACATATCGTGTGTTCTTTTACCTTTGGGTTTCTCCTGCACCATCAAGTAGGCGATGCTCCTTTCTTGGCCAACCACAAAAGCTACATCGCCTGAATCATCTGTCGTGACCATTCTCAGCTCAAGGCTGTGTTCCCTCCCTCTGCAGCTGATCTGATTCAAGTCATTGTTTTGAAGGGCGTTGGAGCCGAGCCACCACTCGACATTAGTACACCCTGAATGGGATACTTCACACCGGAAGGTAGCGTCCTCACCCGTTATCACAGTAACATCCTTTAATTCTCGTGTGATTTTTACACATTCTGGGAATTGATCGAAGGAAGCTTTCACAAAACTCAAATGAGGTAAATATCCCACTAGTGGCCACAGTCTATCTAACAAAAGTGAATTATATTGTGACTGGATGTTAACATCCTCAAGGCAGTTATAAATCTTGGGATTTTTAAGTGACATTGCACATTTTAATCCAAGAATGGAGGAGAGCAACATTAGTTGAGAAGGTACTGAGTGACAGGCACATTGATGTTTTTCCTAAAATAATTGGGTCATGTCAAAGAAACTTTATAAAACCTATAAAGGTGTCCAGGATTTGGATTACACAGAGAAAATAAATGAATATGTACTTTTTCATCCATAGGGGAACAATGAGAAATGAGCAAAGATGGCCAAAACATCAAGATTTAGGCTCCTAAAGGAGAATTAAGCATGTTACCTTTGACGGTCAATGTGGCTTTGCTTTCTTTGCCTCCTGCTTCGCATATGTACTCTCCACCATCTTCTACTGATAGCTTATGAATCACCAATGTTTGAATTGTGCCTTCCCTCTTTATGGAATACTTCGTTCCGTCAGTTAGGACCAATGTTCCCTTCTTCCAGCTCACATTTGCATCTGGGATTGAGGTCTCACAACATAATGAGGCATTGTCTCCTTCTGTGACTTCTTGGCATGTCAAATCCTTCACAAATGATTGCACTGGGACTGCTAGCGGAAGACAGTAAAACACAGACTGTTGTACACATTTAAATAGATATGCAACACTCCAAACCTGCATAATTAGAAGATCATGAGGTGTTACACAAAACATTCTCTGCTGTTTGCAATTGCAGGGACACACTGCAAAAACGACATTCTTGCTAAGTGTTTTTGTCTTTTTTTGCAGTACAAATATCTAAACATTCCTAAATCAAGATACACTTTCCTAACTCTTTAAGGACACAAATATAAGAATTAAGTAAGTTTATGGTAAAAACAAGGAAAAAAACTTCCAATGGGGTGAGAAAAATAAACTTGAACTTAGTTTGACCTTTTTCTCAAGTTTATTTTTCTCACCCCATTGGCAGACTTTTTGCCCTTGTTTTACCATAAACTTACTTAATTCTTATATTTTTCTCCTTAAAAAGAGACTAAATATCTTAGGTCACTTTTCTTGTCAAGTAATTGCATATTGATTTAAGAAGTTTGAGATATTTTACTAAAAACAAGACAAAAGGCTTACTAAGAATGTCATTTTTTGTAGTGCAATGTATGCCAAACCTGGGGATATTGGAATCAAAACCGAAAAGTTTAATGTGTAATTGAACTTGACATACTCATTCATAACAAAACAAAAATTGAACTTTTTTGGACTAATAATGTAGTTCGATCACATTTCTTGTAAATTCAATGAACTCAACTCATTTGCCAACCAAAAATAAAGCAGATAAAGTGCAGACGAGACATATAAATGCATGAGCAGTAATGTGCTGTGGTTAACATTGTGGCTGTGGTGTAGATGCACTATCCCTAATGGCTAGTCGCATGCAAAAACAATGTTCAGTTGCCACCCCATGCTGTAAAGGAAGGAAATAACTAATTGAGTCCAAAACTTGGTGGTTTAAAGAAAACATGCTGGAAAAGTTGTTTATGAAGTGACATATAACAGTTCATGTGCTTGAAATTAAAATGCGACAACGTGATGGTAAAATTTTCAGAATGCAATCAATTGGAAAGAGGCTGGCACTTAGAAAATCCAAAAAAATTACTCAGTTTTACCTTTGACTGTAAGACAAGCGAAAGAAGTGTGACCACCCACTTGAAAGGACACCTGTTCCCGAGTCCTTCTGAGTGACACTTCTTAATGTTAGTGTATGTCTTTTGCCCTCTGTTCGGATTTTATTCATTTCATTGTTCTGAAGTGGGACGTCTTGAAGTGTCCACTGAACACCAGATGCATTGTCATGAGAAACGATGGATTCAAAATGGACATCATCACCTTCACTGACAATGCTGCTCTTCAGACCAGTAACAATCTCAACTTCTGGTTCTGTCCGACACAGTAAAGCAAATAGAAATGTAATCCCACTTCAAGACAAATGTAGTAGCTCATTGAAAAAAAAAAACCCAGTATCAATTTAACATCTACAATGATCAGCAAAATAAATATAAAAAAAGACGCATCACACTTTTCAAGACGTTTTCCAACAAAATCTACAGCAGGTCAGGATGGAGACAAAGGGATGTATATCATTTTTTGTCATGCTAATTTCACCAAAATCCTGTGCTGTAAAATGAGTATGGATGACGTAGTGCTGAGGGTGGTGTGATATTGATGAATGATGATCCAAAGAGGATGATTAGGTAAGTTAGGAGGGATGAGGATAATTATCAGATGGTTCCTACCATTCACCGTGAGCTTGGCAGACGTCCGATCATGTTCTGTCTCACAGGAGTAATCTCCAGAGTCTCCTCTCTGAAGTTTGTAGATAATAAGAACAGCCACTACACCATCCTGCTTCAGTTCATATTTGCTGCTTGATTCTATAACATTATTGTTTTTCCTCCAGGTGACTTTGGCTCTAGGTTTGGTAAGTTCACATCTAAAAACTGCATTTTCCTCAGCCTCAGTTTCCAGATTGTGCAGAGCAATTTTGAAAAGAACTGGAAGTGCTGTAAAATGGTAATTATGTTTCACAGATTTAAATTTTCATAATGGAATGGAAACAGCTGCAAAAGATACATGATTAAGTTTGGAAAGAGAGTTCCGATAAGCCTACCCTTAACTTCCAAATGTGCAGTGTTTTTTTGATCTCCACTGTCACAAATGTAGTCACCAGAGTCATCAGGATCAAGGTCATGTATGACCAGCTGGACTTGGTGGTCATCTTGTTTGAACTCATATTTTGCACACGGACAAAGACCAATTTCACCCCTTCGCCACTCCACAGGAATGTTTGTTTTGGAGAGCTTGCAATGGAAGATGATGCTCTCCCCCTCGACGGCAGTCTGATTCTTCAGGTCTTGTGTGAAAATGGCTGGAAGAGCTGACAAATTTAAAGATTGATATCAGGTGTCATAGATTTACTTCCATTTGTAAACATGAGGAATGTATACAAATTCTTGAGATCTGAAGAAATCCCATCTCCTACCATTAACCTTTACGTTGGCAGTTGTGACACTGTCTCCACAATCACAAACGTAGTCTCCAGCATCTTCAAGTTTGAGATCTGTGATCTTCAGCTCAACAGTAGACCCAACTTGCTTGATGACATACTTTCCTCTTGAATGGATCACCTGTGTTCCTTTCCTCCACACCACAGGAACTCCAGGTTTTGAGAGTTCACCCTGCAGAGTAACAGTGTCTCCCTCCTGAAACTCCTGGTTCTGTATCTCACGCTTGAAGATTACTGGTAATGCTAAGGAATCCGGTAAAGTAGTTGAACCAGGAGAAGTATCTAGTTAGAGTTATACTTAACACTGATATAATGTCTTTCATTGTTGGATGTAAGCATTTCTATGCAAAAACCTTTTCTAAACGTCTGAAAAACGCAACTTCAGAACCATTCCAACCAAATTATAATTTAATACTATCCAACACAGCACTACATTACGCACTACCATTTACACATCGGAAAGCAACATTTAGATCTCAAACCAAACATTTGTTAAACACACTGTTAAAAAGGCTTCAATTTATAGCTTAGTCCTACCATTGACTTTGATATAAGCTTTAGAGATGTTGTCCCCACAATCACAGGCATAGTCTCCAGAATCTTCAGGTTTGAGATCTGTGATCTTCAGCTCAACAGTAGACCCAACTTGCTTGATGACATACTTTCGTCCTGAAAGGATCACCTGTGTTCCTTTCCTCCATACGACGGGAACTCCAGGTTTTGAAAGTTCACACTCAAGAGTAACACTGTCCCCCTCTTGACACTCCTGGTTCTGTAGCTCACACTTGAAGATCACTGGTAATGCTGAGGCAAAGTTGTCGAACCAAGAACAGCATCTTGTGAGATCATTTATAGTTGACATCAAAACAAAATGTGTTCTACTGCAGCAAAGACTTTGTGCATCTTAACCACTTTTTACAAGTTGTACCAAAAACAAATCAGCCATTATTATATAAAGGAAAATCAAGAAACCCACAGAAGCAACATGACAAACCAATCGACACCACTTAAAGCTATCATTAAATTACGAAATTATGAGAAGGCAAAGTTTAAGATCACAAATTAAGCATTCCCTCATGGTTCAAAAAACGTCTGTCTCCTACCATTGACTTTGATGTTAGCTTTGGTGGTGTTGTCTCCACAATCACAAACGTAGTCTCCAGCATCTTCAGGTTTAATATCTGTGATCTTCAGCTCAACAGTAGACCCAACTTGCTTGATGACATACTTTCCACCAGAATGGATCACCCATGTTCCTTTCCTCCACACCACAGGAACTCCAGGTTTTGAGAGTTCACAGTACAAAGAAACGCTGCCTCCTTCATCACATGTTTGGTTGAGGAGTTCTTGCATAAACTGAACTGGGCGAGCTGTTGAGGGGAAGATTTTTGTAGAGCTCAAGCAGAACAAATTTCACAAAAGGCAGCATTTCAAGTGTAGATGCAAGAGGTTAATACCTATCCTTTCTAGACCCACCTAGAAAATAGTTGAAATCTTGTACATAATATCAATGCAACAGTTTATATTTTTGCCAAAGGTATACAAGAAATTATATCAGGTGTTTATAAAGACAAAGACGTTGTGAATTCCTAAGATCATTTAAAAAGAATGATGGAAATTGTGCTCGGATTTAAAAAAAAACTGTGAACATTAGACGTCTATCCAGAAAAAATCAGCTTTAACAGAGCAGCAAATAAACATTAAAACTAGGGGCCAGTGTCAATTAAATTATAAAAAATATAATTGATTGATCGATCTTAAATAAAAGCTATTCACATACCGTTACCAGTTTGAATTTTACAAGATACAGAATCAAAGGCACCATCAAAAGACCAGCCTGCAGACAACAAATGTAGTCTACTGAATGAGTATTTTTTTATGTTTTACAAGTGTTAAACTGTGCATGGCACTTAACATAATTTAACAAGTCCCAATTACTCAATTAAAAATACCTCACAGTTAGATTTTAATTTATAATGCCACCAAACTATAGTAATTAAATGTATGCATTCAAAGCAGAAACCTATTAACTCATAAACATGATGGAGTATTTATAATGCATTCTGGGATCTTAAACAAGCCACTTAAACTAAAACAATCATTAAATCCCCTCTCAAAGAACTATGCTGGAAACAAGCCACACATCTTGCCATCTGACAATCAATAAAGATTACTATAGGATCAACATGTACCTAACTTATCTTTAAGTAAATAAATAAAAACCTTTAAATACCTAAAAGGCAAAACAAGAAAAGCATTAAGCTTTTCAGAGAGCATTTGCACGAATGAGACTTTCAGTTAAAAGAAAAAGTAAAACCACAGCACAGCGCAAAAAAAAATAGACAATTCCTTATGCATAAGCAAATGCTGGAGCACACTGCTGCTTAACGCTTTGACATGGATGCATCTTGTAAGCACATAAAGGTGTCGCGCCACAGACAGGAAATGCACATCAGTTTCATACCACTGATTTTTTCCTGAATGTCTCTCTTCTGTTTCTGGATCTCTGTTTCAGAGGCAGCGGATGAAGTGAGGAACTTTGGAACTGCGACAAAACACAAATGAACCTTAACTGTGTACTTTTACCAAAACCATAAGTATCAGGTAACACCAAATAAGCAACACCTTTGCCAGCCTTATAAAAACACTCAACATCCAAAGAAGAAAATGTTTAACTGCTGACCAAGAAGCCATAAAGCATGGGCCATTTGCACATTTGTTTCATACCATTGACTGATGCTTCCTTTTCAGTCGCATGTTTTTGAAGTTCTGGTTTGTGCAAAGCTGTGACAAAAAATGTCCTTAAGTAATTACACACTAACATGTTATCTTAACATGTCAGAAAAGTATACAATGCCCAAAGCACATTGTAATCTACCGTGTAATTCAGCGTGACATGTTATTGCATTATTCCATATGATCCTTCTCAGAACATTAAATATAAACTTTTTTTGTTCGACTCAAATGTATACAACATACAATTGGTATATAGTGTACATAAACTTTAGCTAACAACACAGCAACATTAGCCACATTTACTAGTCCCTCATTAGAGATGACTAAATCTCTAAAACAACAAATAACTTTGAGATTACTTTAGTATTAAAACGTTTGACAGATCACTCAAAATAGTTGAAGATTATGAACTAAAATTTTAAAGGTATAGAAGGCCTCAAGCTGGACGAAACTGACAGATTGCACAGAAAACACGCTAAAAATCTATAACAGATGTCTGTCAGACTACGACATAACAGCACAGTGGGCAGAGCCACAGCGGGATACAGCAAATTGTTAGAAAGTTGCAAAAACACTGCGGAATGATTCGGTTTCACATCAATCACTTTTGGCATAACTATCTCATCTGCAGGAGAGTGTGCCAAAACAAAGGGTTGTGAATGTAAAACAAGAAATCAAGCCTTTGCACTGCGAGAGAAACCTAAAATGAAAAACTACATATTTTTGACATCTTAAATCTAGGTTGTCAGCGAAAACCAACCCCAAACTTTCAAGTGCAACAAAGAAAACCACAAGGAACACAAAACAAAGAACAAACAACACTCAAATATGTACAGTAAAGACCAGAAAGAGTTCTCTATGTAAAGCCATGCAAATAGAAAGTAGCAGATCTAATTGCTTTGATGCAGAACTATCATGAATTCAAGTACAGCAATTCTTTGACTTGTCTTTGAGGCTCAGGGCAACTAGAAAATAATAATTTATGGTTAAAAACTCCCAGAAAGAATAGGCATGGTTCATACCCTTGATCTTCATATTGGCTGTGGTTTTCTTGTCGCCACATACACATGTGTATTCTCCTCCATCTTCAGGTTTAAGACCAGTGATCTTCAGCTCCACCTTTGATGCAGTCTGCTTGATAATGTACCTTCCTCCAGACTGGATGACCTGACTTCCTTTCTTCCACTGCAAAGGGACACCAGGTTTGGAAACTTCACAGGACAGGGTACCACTGCCGCCCTCATCACACTCAAGGTTTTTTAGCTCACGTGTGAAGACCACTGGCAATTCTAAGAAACCACAGAAAGAGAGAGGTGCAGGATATTACGGGATACACCTGTTACACAAATATCAAGATTTCAGAGCTGAAGAGAGCTGGTAAGTTTTAGGATTTTGGGAGGCCTGTCGGGGTAAGTGTTTTTGCTGTGGCTTTCCAAACCTAGAAAGGAAATCCTTTTGGGTTTTGGCGTCACGAAGACCAACTAACAAACAATGATAAAATACAAACAGCATGACAATACTGTAGTAAAGTCTAACAATATGTCACAATGTTATACATAACACCATAGACATAAACCCAATTTAAATCAGCAAAAGCACAGACCGTAAAAACGGTGATATTGTGTGCATTCATCCTCTACTTAATCCCTACCATTGACAGTAATGGTAGATGAGGTCTTGTTAAATCCACAATCACAACTGTAGACTCCAGCATCTTCAGGTTTGAGATCATTGATCTTCAGCTCAAGTTTAGATCCAACTTGGCAGATGTGGTACTTTTCTCCAGAATGGATCACTTGTGTTCCTTTCCTCCAAACCAAAGGAACTCCAGGTTTAGAGAGTTCACACTGAAGAGTAACACTTTGTCCTTCTTGACATTCCTGGTTCTGTAGTTCACGTTTGAAGATCACAGGTGATGCTAAAAGGCAATTGCCGTTTCAAGAGTTTGTTAGAATGGCTTCATATGTACAAAAATGTACATTAAGACAAGATATCAAACAAAGACACATGCTACAAAACATGACACGCATGTTTAATAATTACAGAAACACTGGACATTGTAAAGGACATGTTATACCATGCATAATGTTACTGTAAAAAATAATTTTAATTTATACTGCAAACCAGTTATGGTTCAATTTTAAAAAACAAGCGAACATGTGAGAGACATGCTTATTTAAGAAGTTGAACAATCCTCATACCCTTGATCTTGATATTTGCTGTTGTCTTACTGTCTCCACACAAACAAGTGTATTGTCCAGCATCTTCAGGCTTGAGATCGGCAATCTTCAGCTCAACAGTTGCTCCATCTTTTTTGATGGAGTACTTTTCTCCAGGCTGGATCACCTGTGTTCCTTTTCTCCAAACCACAGGAATGTCAGGTTTGGAGAGTTCACATTGAAGAGTTGCACTGTCTCCTTCCTCACACTCTTGGCTCTGTAGCTCACGTTTGAAGATCACTGGTAATGCTGAAGAGCAGTTGTGTGTTAACATAAATCAAAGTGTAAAAAATACCTTATAAAAGGGCCTAAATGACAGGACAGAGTACAACCTATCTTTCATCTTACCCAAAGAACAAGCACCAAGATGAAGTATGAATTGCGGTCAACAATTAGAGAGTCAATATGTATGTTAAAAAGCAGGCTTTTATCCCTACCATTGACAACAACTGTTGCTGCTGTCCTCTCATTTCCACATTCACAGACATATTCTCCAGTGTCCTCAACCACTAAATTTAAAATCTGCAGCTCGAACACGGTATCCTTCTCAGTTATTTGAAATCTTCCACCAGATTTAAGGATTTCAGCTCCCTTCTTCCACTGCACTTGGCAGCCAGGTTTTGAGAGGACACAGGAGAGCAAGACTTTCCCATCCTCTGTAACCTGCTGGTTCTTCAGCTGCCCTTTGAACTTTGCAGGTACTACTGGAGAGTGAACAGGTGTGACTTCATTAAAACTACTTTCATATATTATTGGTAACGAAAGGCACGGATAAGAAACAATGAGATACGCTGAAGAGAAATTGTAACAAACGTAGCAGGACATTGCAGCACAGTAAAAAGTCCAGACATGACTGACAAAGTAAGTCACACAAAAAGCACAACGGTCAGCAGCACGAAATTCTTGAAAAGACAAGAATTCTAATGGCAACATGCACATGTAGATTTCATTGGTACCCGGTGAAACGTGAACTCAGCTAAAAGGAAGCTTCTGAAAGTTATGAAGTAATGCCATCGCTTAATGGATGAAATGCTTGCCTTTGATCTCAAGTTTTGCCTTCGAGGTTGGACCACCAGTGACCTCACAGCTATATTCTCCAGCATCTTTTTCATTGACACTGCGGACAGTCAGATTTACGAGTGTCTGCGCCTGGATGATCTCATATTTCTGGCTCTTCCTGATAGACTTGCCATCCTTGGACCACTTGACCTCCAGTCCAGGTTGAGAAAGTTCACAGGAGAAGGTTGCATCCTCACCAGCTTTGGCACTGATACCTTGAAGCTCTTTGGAAATTGTTGGAGCTTCACCTGGACCAGAAAATAAGATTTGTTTAAAACAAAATTCATGTGTAAAGGTACTGCTTTATTCCGTGCTCTTTATTAGCCACTTTGTCACAAGCTCTCCTCACTTACCTTCAACAGCAAGAGTTGCCTTCGAGCTTAGGTCCTTGAGAGTGAAGACCACCTCACCAGAGTCAGACGCTGAGACTCCTTTGATTGTTACGGTGTACTTACGCCCTTTGCTGCTTATTTGGAATCGTCCACCGTCAGTGATAGGCTGGCCTTGAAGACTCCAGACACACTTCTCTGAGCTTTCCCTGGACAAGATACACTCAAATGTGCAGTTTTCACCTGCTTTGGCCTCTATTGACTTAAGACGCTTGGTGATTCCAATTTGAATATCTGAAGTTAAAAAGCAAAGACATATTTTGGAACACAAACTTTTATAACAAGCACATTTGGGCTATTTCTGAGATAAAGTTGCCTAGACATAGTACAGTATGACAAAAAAGTTTTTAGCACATCAATGTTGAATGTATTTACAGCAAAGTGAATTCCTTAAAGCTCTTTGGTTACTGGAGTTCATTAATAAAACAATACTGTAGTTTGTGGTCATACCTCTAACAGTGACTTTAGATTTGGTTAGATCCGTGCCAAGATCACAACTATACTCTCCAGCATCACCCTGTGTGATGTCATGGACAGCCAATCCCAAAGATTTGCCATCATGGAGGAGCTCATGCTTCTTGCCTGCTGCTAAGATAGTACCATCTTTGCGCCACACCGGGCTAACCCTGGGTTTTGAGGCTTCACACTTAAGAGTAACTTTGCCCTTCTCCTCTGCAACCACATCATCCAGCAACTTCAGGAATACAGCCTTCTTCTCTGAATTTCAATAACACAAAAAGGCATTAGGTCAAAACCTGGCTTCTTCCAAGGCATCTAGAAATGAGATGTATTCCATCTGAAATCCTGCTTATTTTCTCTTCATCATTCAGCCGTCTTACCTTTTACCTTCAGGACTGCTGTTTCTTTCACATCTCTAATACTAAAGTTGACCTTCCCACCATCCTCGGGTGCCAGGTTCTTGAGAGTGAGGGTATGGGTCTTATCCACATGAGTGATGGAATTGACCTCATTGTTGAAGAGTGGTTTGTCATTGAGCATCCACTGTACCTCTTCATCTGGATAGTTGACTTCACAGGTGAACACGGCATCACCATCTTCATCTACCTCAAAGTCTGCTAGATGTTTTGTGATCTGGATTTTACGCACTGTGTATATGTAAGAAATGTTAACATCAAACAACAATCAGGGTGACATACAGTAAAGGAGTTTTGTAAGAATGTAGTATTTGAAACTTTTAAAACTTGAAAGCCATCAACACAAACTGATAAAACCCTTTATAGTCTTTTTTGTGGAGTACTTTATTTTTTGGCACCACAATAACCTATGAAATGAGTTCTTGGTGTAGTCTAAACCAAGCTCTATCAAGTAGCCCAACCCTGACAGGCTGGATGTATAAAGGGTTTGCAACTTGAAAACACATACTCTGGATGCCTTCTTTATGACTTTACCTTCTACTTTGAGATTGGCTTTGCTCTCACAGACCCCAACCCGACAGCAATACTCCCCAGAGTCCTCTGCACTCAAGGTCTGGATGGTCAACTGCACGTAGGCGTCCTTTTGCCTCATGCTGTACTTGCTAGAAGCTTTCAAAGCAGTCTGACCCTCAAACCATTGTACTTCTTTTGGTGGGGCAGAAAACTTGCAGCACATTGTAATGGAAGTCTTCTCCTTGGCTGTCATATCTTTAAGCGGTTCCAGAACTTCAATGGGACGCTCTGAAAAATAATTGTTTTTTTAGAGCTAAATCTTACTGTTGTTTTGTGCTCAAATTTGCACAAAACTGCCATAAATCAACAACCAATCCCTAACCTTTTACTTTGAGCTCAGCTGTAGATTTGCTTTTTCCAGCAGTGAACTGGACAGGGCCTGACATGGAGGCCTTGGTCTTCTTAAAAGTAAGCCGATGCATGGTTCCCTCTTTCTCCATCTCAATATCTGCACTCTCCGCTAGCTGTTCCTTGTTTAGCATCCACTTTACTGCCTTAACTGTCTCCACACTCACTTCCACCTCAAAGTGGGCAGCAAATGGCTCTGTCACCTCCACAGAGCTAAGCTCTCGTACTATGCTGATAGCCTGCTCTAAAGTTGTAATAAAGAAATTATAGTGCGATAAGTCAGAAAGCTCATTTTAGTCAAATGCATGTAAGTTAAATTAATATGCATGGTTATTTATTTCACATTAACAGTAAATTAAACTGTAAATAAGCACATTTGCACATGAAAGCTTCTGAAGCAAAATTAACAAATTACTGTTTAAACATTGTTAAAAGACATACAAACAAGGTTCAAACTTAGTCTATTGCAGATCATTTGAAACCCTGATCTACAAAAAATGTAATTAAAGCATGCAATTACATTAAATTCACCCTGTTTATACAGCCCATTAACAACAGTTTAGTTTCTCTCTTGTATAAAAATGCATGCTGTTGGGTTTTTAACATCATTACAGAAAAGATTTTTTACCCTCTACAAGAAGCTGACATGATGTCTTATCATCAATGGCGTCACACACGTATGTATCCTCATCTTCTGCGTCCACGTCAGTGATGATGAGCTTCCTGTAGATGTCCTCACTGGAAATCTCATGCTTCTTGCTGGGTTTAATCTCAGTCTTGTTCTTGTACCATGTAACTTTAGCACTGGGCCGGGACACCTGACACTCTAAGTACGCTCTGTGTTTGTACATGGCGATTTTGTCCCTCAGCTTCTTCACAAATCTCACAGGCAGCTCTGTAATGATTATAAGGGACCTTAGGGGTCTTGGCAAGCTTAACAGTAGAAATTGTTAGATAACAACACAAACTACACGGCACCAGATTTAGTTTATTAGTTTTGGCGCTAAATGCTAAATGCCTTTGGCATTTTTATCCAAATCACGAACCTTTAACCTTCAGTTTAGCAGTTGATGATGCCTTCTCTGCTGTGAACTTGACTTCGCCTGCATCCTCTGCCTTTACTGATTTGAAGAGCAGAGTGTATGTTCTACCTGAGGTAAACAATTAAAGACGTCTTTTAAGACAAACTGATAATTTGTGATTTTAGACTCCAATGTGACTTGTCTTTGAACATTTCAATTTCTGGATCTAGTAAAATGGGGCTGAATGTTAGCACCTGCAAGGTGCTGTTCATTCTGCTAAACTTACCCTCCTGCCTGATTTTTATGTTGTCTCCAGGTTTGAGCTTTGTGTCCCCTTTGTGCCATTGAGCCTCTACCTCATCGTGGTTGATCTCACAGACAAATGTCGCACTCTCCTTCTCTGTCACCTCCAAGTCCTGAAGTGGCTTCATAATCTTAATATCCCGAGCTATGATATTGTAAAACATGGATTTGAGATGATGTATGCTAATGATTAGGTTTGTACGAAATGTTTCGATAGGGTTATTCGTCATTACCATGAACAGTGAGCTCGGCTGAAGTGTTGTCATCTGTTGTTTTACATATATATTGACCCTGGTCCTCATAGATACACGTGTGAATAAGTAGACTGCGTTTGTTGCCCTGGGAATGGATGCTAAATTTCTTTCCTGGCTTCAGTTCCTCATCAGCCTAACAAAGTCAAAAATGCAACATTGTTTTACTTTCATATTTGATTTTTTATTTTATTGGCTATTGCTTATATGTTTTTTTGGCAATTCTGGCTCCTGACTACCAATACCTTAAACCATTTGACATCAGCATTTGCTCTTGACACCTCACATTCAAAAGTGACTTTATCCTTTTCAGGACAACTGATGTCTCGTAGAGGTTTGAGGATCTTTGCTGGAGGCTCTGTAAACACAAAACCAATAGTTATGACTCTTTTATCTAAGTGACTTAGGATGGAATTTAGGGTATATATTTCCTGCTCTAGTCACGAAGAGCATGAATATATTCTTTAGAATGAATTGTAAGGTGCATTCTGTAACAAAGTAAATTAAACCCTTGAATGGCTGTCATCAATTAATGGCCCTAAAACTAGGTAACAAAAACACTTGCCTGTAATAATGAGTTTGCAAGAAGTATGGACAGACTCAGCCTGAAAAGCGATAGTTCCACCATCACTAAGTTTCAGCTGGGACATAGTCAGGCAGTGCTTGTTCCCCAATGTTGTAATAAGGACATTGGGTGCTGCCTTCAGTTTCTTGCCATCTTTGCTCCAGGAACCTTCTACATCAGCCTTGCTGAGCTCCACCTCCATTGTGACGGTCTCTTTTTCTTGTACTTTCATCTCTTTAAGGCCTTTAACCACCTGAATCTTCTTAACTGAATACCAGAAAAAACACAAAGAGAGATAGTGAAAGGCTGTTTTTCATAATCCTATACCTATTGGGTTGTAATTCGTCTCTACTAAAGCAACATCATATCAGAGAGTATGCACACGACTTCAACATATTAAAGGAAACATACTCTCTACTGTCAGTTTGGCCTGGGTCTTATCATCCAGGGTTTCGCAGGAGTAGTGGCCTCTGTCACCATTTGTCACACTCCTGAAGATCAGGGTCTGTTTGACACCATCAACATGGATTTCCAGATTCCCACCTGGTTGCAGTATCACACCATTCTTCATCCACTTCACCTCTGTAGAGTGTTTACTGAGCTCTACTTCCAACCGAACTGTGTCTTGCTCCTGAACAGTGACATCTGCAAGCTTCTTCTTGAAGGTCACAGGAAGCTCTGGAACAAACATCAATGAAAATATATCTATACATTTGCAGTAAGATCCATGGTACGAGAACTTGTAACTTCAGAAAAACAAATGCAAACAAATACAAGGCTCCTTGTATAACTGTGTATGTCTCTTATGGGGATGGTCTTGGAGAGTCTTACGTTGTACTTGCAGTGTGGCCTTGCACACTTTGCCTTCGGCATCAATACTGATCTCTCCTGCATCCTCCTGAGTGACAGCCGTAATGGTAAGAGAGTGACTGCCGCCTCCTTGAGCGATGTTAAATTTAGGACTGGCTGTTATGGGAACATCATTTCGCAGCCATCTGACACACGCATCAGGAGGTGTAATTGAGCATTTGAAGATGGCGTCTTTGCCTTCATTCGCAACAATATTGTTTAGCTTGCTAGTGAACCTCACTAGACGTGGGGCTATAATAGAATATAGGGTTAAATTAATAGAGAGAATTGATAATAAATGACGTCTGTCGGTTAAATAGGTTCGTGTGATTATGCTTGTGACCTTTTAATAATGAATTGATGCACTTTAAAAAGCAGACATGGACAGTGATGGATCTTACCTTTTGTAGTAACTTTGTTGGCGGTTTTGTCATCTTTGCATTCACAGCTGTAATCTCCTTCATCCGCCTGAACCACATGAGACACAGTCAAGATGCAATTGGTGCCATCGGTCCGGACACTGTGCCTGTCACCTGGTTTGATTTCCTTCCCGTTATGCCTCCAAAGGACGTTACTTGTAGCTTTGTTAAGACTGCAGGAGAGGGTCATGGTGCTTTCTAATACTGCAGACACTGGCTGCAATGGCACAACAAACTTCAAAGGTATCTCTGTGGGGATAAACAAGGACAACAGAAGGACCACAGTCATTTTTAAACACAATCAATGATTATTAAACCAAATAATGCCTTTGTGTAAATCAAACTATAGCTATCACTTCTCCAGCTAATGCACTTTGGACACTTTAATCAAATAAATATGGAAAATACTGATTAGCAAGCATTAAAAAATAACTGAAGAGAGATAAGCCCCAAAATAATCAAAATTTTTTGTGGTTAAAATAAAAATCAGCTTTTACCTTTGACCTGGACCTTGAACTCCAGCTTATCATCAGCTGTCTGGCAAGAATAAGTGCCGCTGTCTTTGGATTCAGAGGACTTCACAAAAAGGATCCGTGAGTGACCTTCTTGTTTCATCTCATATTTTGATCCTTCTTTCAGTTCCACACCATCCCTGAACCACTTAACATCACAACTCTCAGATGTCACCTCAGTTTTTAAAACGACCTTCTCTGTTGTCTCAACCACCAATGTTTCCTTTGTAGCTGATGTCTTCTGGAATTTGGCAGGTAATATCTATGAAAAAAGATAATTGAAAGTTCAATAAGAACATGTTCTTAAGGAAAACACTGCTGTCTTGAAAATCACACGTTGCGTGATAGAGGTCTCACCTTCCAGCTGAATTTTAAAGACCAGCTTTTCATTTCCAGCTTCACAAGTGTACTCTCCAGCATCTTTCTTCTCCACATTCTCCAGCACAAGCTGACGGCTATTGCCCTTAGACTCCATCCGTACACTCTTACTGGAGCTCAACTGCTTGCCATCCTTGAACCATTTTACCTCATTTGTGGATTCAGAAACTTCACAGCTTAGTGTGGCTTTCTGGGAAGCAGATACTTTGACTTCCTTCTGACATGTGTCTTTGTTGGTAAAGACAGCTTTTGGTTCTAATGAGGAAATGTTGAGAAAACTGTTAAAACAGGACATATTTAACATATTGAAGGAAATGTTACCTGGCGTGAACAACAGAGAGCAATCATGAAGTATAACATATCTAATGCACAGAATCAAAACAAATAGGCCAGAAATGTCATACCTGTAACCTGAATCTTGAAGACAAGCTTCTCAAATTTAGCTTCACAGGTGTACTCTCCAGCATCCTTCTTCTCCACATTCTCCAGCACCAGCTGACGGCTCTTGCCCTTTGATTCCATATGTACAGTCTTACTGGAGCTCAACTGCTTGCCCTCCTTGAACCATTTCACTTCGGTCTTGGAGTCAGAAACTTCACAGCTCAGTGTGGCATTCTGGGAGGTTGATACTTTGATGTCCTTTGTATAAGAGTCTTTGTTTGCAAAGGCAGCTTGAATATCTGGTGATCAGTCATGGTTTAAGAAGAATATGATATCAGGAAACAGAATTCTTTAAGACACTTTGTCATAGACAACAGATACTACAAGGACGGAACATTTGACAAAATCAGCATAGATCATTTTTGTTCAGGAGCCTTAAATTGTCAAGGAATCTTTTCTACCTACAGATTTACATCAATGGTGAATCTACTTTGTCCTGCATTGGTAAACGACACCTACAAAGATTTGGCAAACTCTTGCTTTGTGTTAAGTGTACTTTTGTAGAGCTTTATCAATTTGGTGGACTCAAAGGACAGAAGGAAGATCAAAGCAGTTACAGAAAACCAACTGACAATCACAAAGATGGTTTCTATACCTGACACCTGAATCTTATAGACTAGCTTCTCAATTCCAGCTTCACAGGTGTACTCTCCAGCATCTTTCTTCTCCACGTTCTCCAGCACAAGCTGACGGCTCTTGCCCTTTGACTCCATGTGGACACTCTTACTGGAGCTCAACTGCTTACCATCCTTAAACCATTTGACCTCAGTCTTTGAGTCAGAAACTTCACAGCTCAGTGTGGCTTTCTGGGAGGTTGATACTTTGATTTCTTTCTTATAGGTGTCCTTGTTTGCAAAGACAGCTTGGACATCTGTTGGGCAGTCATAGTGCATATTACTGATCACTTATTCCTCAAACCGGAAATTACATATTGCTATTTCTATAAATACAATATTTCTCTTATTTCTCTGAATGCTCTTTGTTAGAGACAACAAACATGGTAAATGCTTTATGTAAAGTTTTATTTTGTCAAGCTTCATTTATTCTTTATTATTGTGGTCTGTTCTGTAAGGGAGAAAAATTAAACTGTAAACAAATCCAACAGATATGACGTGAACACAGATGGTTTATATACCTGACACCTGAATCTTATAGACCATCTTTTCTTTTCCAGCTTCACAAGTGTACTCTCCGACATCTTTCTTCTCCACGTTCTCCAGCACAAGCTGACGGCTCTTGCCCTTAGACTCCATCCGTACACTCTTACTGGAGCTCAACTGCTTGCCATCCTTGAACCATTTCACCTCAGTCTTGGAGTCAGAAACTTCACAGCTCAGTGTGGCTTTCTGGGATGCAGATACTTTGACTTCCTTCTGATAGGTGTCCTTGTTTGCAAAGGCAGCTTGAACGTCTGGTGGGCAGTCATGGTGCATAAAGGATACAATATCAGAAAGTAATATTCTTTGAGATAATATAACATTTAAGTCATTACTGGTCGCTTTTTCTTCAAACAGCATTTTATATATTGCTCTATTTATAATGACAACATTTCTCTTATTTTGTCAAGCTTCATTTATTCTTTATTATTGTGGTCTGTTCTGTAAGGGAGAAAAATGAAACAGGAAACAAAGCCAACAGATATGACGTGAACACAGATGGTTTATATACCTGACACCTGAATCTTGAAGACCAGCTTTTCTTTTCCAGCTTCACATGTGTACTCTCCAGCATCCTTGTTCTCCACATTCTCCAGTACCAGCTGACGGCTCTTGCCCATAGACTCCATATGTACACTCTTACTGGAGCTCAACTGCTTGCCATCCTTGAACCATTTCACTTCGGTCTTGGAGTCAGAAACTTCACAGATCAGCGTGGCTTTCTGGGATGCAGATACTTTGACTTCCTTCTGATAGGTGTCCTTGTTGGAGAAAGCCGCTTGAATGTCTGGCAGGATAATCACAGTGTATCAATACAGCATTAGAAGCAATTTACATCAGTTTGGACAAGAATGGAAATTCTTGTATTGAACCTTCCAGTGTCGGAAACAAAAAAATCCAAATAAGAAAAAACAAGCCAAAAAACACTGGCGTGTTCTCACCTTCCACGTGGATCTTATAGACAAGCTTTTCTTTTCCAGCTTCACATGTGTACTCTCCAGCATCTTTCTTCTCCACATTCTCCAGCACAAGCTGACGGCTCTTGCCCTTTGATTCCATCTGTACACTCTTACTGGAGCTCACCTGCTTGCCATTCTTGAACCATTTCACCTCAGTCTTGGAGTCAGAAACTTCACAGCTCAGTGTGGCTTTCTGGGAAGCAGATACTTTGACTTCCTTCTGATAGGTGTCCTTGTTTGCAAAGGCAGCTTGAACGTCTGGTTGGCAGTCATGGGGCATAAAGGATACAATATCAGAAAGTAATATTCTTTGAGATAGTGTTACATTTAAATCATTACTAATCACTTTTTTCTCAAACAGAGTTTTACATATTGCTCTATTTATAAAGACCACATTTCTCTTATTTCTCTGAATGCTCTTTGTTAGAGACAACAAACATTGTAAATGCTTCATGTAAAGTTTTGTTTTGTCAAGCTTCATTGATTCTTTATTATTGTGGTCTTTTCTGTAAGGGAGAAAAATGAAACAGGAAACAAAGCCAACAGATATGACGTGAACACAAATGGTTTATATACCTGACACCTGAATCTTGAAGACCAGCTTTTCTTTTCCAGCTTCACATGTGTACTCTCCAGCATCCTTGTTCTCCACATTCTCCAGCACCAGCTGACGGCTCTTGGCCATAGACTCCATCCGTACACTCTTACTGGAGCTCAACTGCTTGCCATCCTTGAACCATTTCACTTCTGTCTTGGAGTCAGAAACTTCACAGATCAGCGTGGCTTTCTGGGAAGCAGATACTTTGACTTCCTTCTGATAGGTGTCCTTGTTGGAGAAAGCCGCTTGAATGTCTGGCAGGAAAATCACAGTGTATCAATACAGCATTAGAAGCAATTTACATCAGTTTGGACAAGAATGGAAATTCTTGTTTTGAACCTTCCAGTGTCGGAAACAAAAAAATCCAAATAAGAAAAAACAAGCCAAAAAACACTGGCGTGTTCTCACCTTCCACGTGGATCTTATAGACAAGCTTTTCTTTTCCAGCTTCACAAGTGTACTCTCCAGCATCTTTCTTCTCCACATTCTCCAGCACAAGCTGACGGCTCTTGCCCTTTGATTCCATCTGTACACTCTTACTGGAGCTTACCTGCTTGCCATTCTTGAACCATTTCACCTCAGTCTTGGAGTCAGAAACTTCACAGCTCAGTGTGGCTTTCTGGGAAGCAGATACTTTGACTTCCTTCTGATAGGTGTCCTTGTTTGCAAAGGCAGCTTGAACGTCTGGTTGGCAGTCATGGGGCATAAAGGATACAATATCAGAAAGTAATATTCTTTGAGATAGTGTTACATTTAAATCATTACTAATCACTTTTTTCTCAAACAGAGTTTTACATATTGCTCTATTTATAAAGACCACATTTCTCTTATTTCTCTGAATGCTCTTTGTTAGAGACAACAAACATGGTAAATGCTTCATGTAAAGTTTTGTTTTGTCAAGCTTCATTGATTCTTTATTATTGTGGTCTTTTCTGTAAGGGAGAAAAATGAAACTGGAAACAAAGCCAACAGATATGACGTGAACACAGATGGTTTATATACCTGACACCTGAATCTTGAAGAACAGCTTTTCTTTTCCAGTTTCACAGGTGTACTCTCCAGCATCCTTGTTCTCCACATTCTCCAGAACAAGATGACGGCTCTTGCCCTTAGACTCCATATGTACACTCTTACTGGAGCTCAACTGCTTGCCATCCTTGAACCATTTCACTTCGGTCTTGGAGTCAGAAACTTCACAGATCAGCGTAGCTTTCTGGGAAGCAGATACTTTGACTTCCTTCTGATAGGTGTCCTTGTTGGAGAAAGCCGCTTGAATGTCTGGCAGGAAAATCACAGTGTATCAATACAGCATTAGAAGCAATTTACATCAGTTTGGACAAGAATGGAAATTCTTGTTTTGAACCTTCCAGTGTCAGCAACAAAAAAATATAAAGAAGAAAAAACAAGCCAAAAAACACTGGCGTGTTCTCACCTTCCACGTGAATCTTAAAGACCAGCTTTTCTTTTCCAGCTTCACAGGTGTACTCTCCAGCATCTTTCTTCTCCACGTTCTCCAGCACAAGCTGACGGCTCTTGCCCTTTGACTCCATCTGTACAGTCTTACTGGAGCTCAACTGCTTGCCATCCTTGAACCATTTCACCTCAGTCTTGGAGTCAGAAACTTCACAGCTCAGTGTGGCTTTCTGGGAGGTTGAAATCCTCACTTCTTTCTGATAAGAGTCTTTGTTTGAAAAGGCAGCCTGAGTTTCTGAAAGAACATTTACCATTGGGGTGTCATTTTATGTCATCATCAAGACAAAACACCACACCACTTTTGTTTAAAATTTAATTAACATATCTTTGATCAATTCCAATGATGAACAAATATTGTCAGCAATTATCTGACATTGGCATGATAAATGGCAACATTAAATTTGCAAAAAATTTATCAACTTTTCCTATGCTGAATGAACATTTAGCGTTTAGCTTAACCAGCACTGTTCAAAAACCATAGTTATGACATTAATTAAGTATTTTGGCACGTCTGATTAATCATGTTCATTAAATTTTTTAGATTCAGACTAATTAGCACTAGCCTTACCTTTTATCTTGACCAGGAATGTCATCTTGTCCTCTGGGGTTTCACATGAGTAGCGTCCTTCATCGCTCTGCTTGGCACTCTTGATGACCAGCTTTCTTTGCGTCCCTTGAGAGACAAAGGTTGTCCTCTTGTCCTCAGTTATTTCTTTCTGGTCTTTCTTCCACACAACAGTGGTTCCAGGAGAAGCAACCTCACAGCTCAACACTACGTCACCCATCAGAGCTTCGCTCTCCTGGGGCTGGGCCCTCTGCGTGTTAACAAACTTAGCTGGTTCTTCTGTTAGGAGAAATGGAGGTAGTGACACTAAACGGTTTGTTCTTTTAACATGGAATGGATTTAAATACATAAAATAAGAAATACAGTTACATTCAATGTTGACACACATTTAAATAACATACAGTAAACTGTATAGATATTTGGTAAAGAAACTGTCAGTACTCTAACATCTAGAGGCTAGGAATATAAGTTTGATGTTGGGAAATAGGCATTTATATTTATGTTCATTTAGGCCGACTTTACAAGAATATAAGGTATCAACAGCAGGTACAACAGTTTACGGAGCTGCTTCCAGTTGCTTAAATTTTATGTTCCTCAAATGTGATGGACACAATTATGGATGTATTGAAGAATCATTGAATGATTCCAATATTGCTATTGACTTTATCAATAGGAGGTGTTCGGTCAGATTGTTCAGGAATATCTCTATGGTTTTATTTACGTCTGCAATGGCAAAATCATATAGCATTTGGTGTAGTACTGTATGCTTCCCTTTCTTTAAGTCGTATTGAAATACAAATCTATTTCCTAACTAATGTCCATTAGTCAGGCATATTGAATATGAGAGCTGCATGAGTGCTAAGCAGCTCTGTTACCTGACAACACACCCTCCTGACACTTCCTGTTGAGTGTAGCTTTGGCCCAGCTGTTCCTGGCTGTCACCACTGACCTCTTTCACAATTTATCCATGCAGTACTGTCTGTACTAAGCTTGGATAGGAAGTACTGACTACACATCCCTCAATGTAACTGTTGGGATATGGAAATCCCCTCATATTAGTACTACATGCATCTTGTTTACCTCCCTTATTATTTGACAGGGTGCTCTTTTTGACTATAAATATGATTCCATACAGATTTAATTTATATACATGCAGAGTCTGAAAATGAAATCACCTTTGAGGGCTAGTTGAACAGACATTTTATCACCATCACACATGCATTCGTAGACGCCCACATCTTCATGGGTAACATTGTGGACTGTTAGTATGCGTTTGCGGTCTACACTTGTGGCTTCATATTTTTTACCCATCCTCAACTCCTTCCCATTCTTCATCCAGGTGACCTGCAGCACAAGATGAAATTTAAAGAATGGATCCAGGTTAAAACGTGTAATTCCACCATAACCAAATGGAACATCAGGGAAATTCGTTTTTTTAAGAATTCAACCAACAAACGGTTTCCTCTGTCGTTTTCATAATAAGCTTGGATAGGATTTGGAACATAAAAAAACATCAAATTACAGGTGCTGTGTGTAATGTCTTGGCTCTGAAAACAGACAGCAAAAAATGGGCTTGGTATTACCTGCACACTAGAATTGGACACTTCTGTGTACATCTGTGCAGAGGAATGTATACTGAAGGTAAACACCTCCCCCCGAGAAGACTTGTTGGTGAAACGTGCTGCCGGAGCTAGAGAAAAAAGATCAAAAGACAATGTTGTCACATTTTTTTCTATCAGGGGAGAAACAGCTGCCATCCAGCCCCAAAGTTGGTCTCTTACCTTTAACATGAAGCGTGCCAACACTCTGAGATCCACCACCCACAAATCTGACCTGTGCCCCATCCAGGTCCATGGACACCTCCCTGATAACAAGTGTGTGTGTTGTCTTTGAGCGCGTGATCAGGTATTCAGATCCACTACGGATCATTCGGTCATTTATTGTCCAGGAGGCAGAACATACAGCTGACAGCTCAACAGTGAAAGTGGCCTCTTCACCCGCATGTGCACTACAGCTTACAAGGCCTGTCTTCACTGACCCTGTGGGCTCTGATCAGATAAAAAACAACATCCGGTTAAGTTTTACATTCACAATATTCTAGAAAGCCGATGTTTTCTTGCAAGGCACATACAGTATAATTTGACCACAGCATGCAACTGAAACCTCTTTCTTACCAAGGTAAAACGTTCCAGGTATCTCCAAGTAGGCACTCTGACCGAAATCGTTGACTGCTGATATACGGAATTGAAAACTTGCCTCCTCAGGGATTTCCTTAATGGTGTATTCAGTACTAGACACAGTCGTACTAGTTACTTTAACCCAGGTTTGAACTCCCACCTTCCTACGCTCCACAATGTAACCCGTGATGGGGACAGGCCGGTCACTATCTGGTGGGGACCAGCATAGCGTGAAAGATGAATCTGTCTTGTTCCGCACCGTCGGTTCAACTGGGGGATCTGGTGGATGTTTCCTCGGTGCTGAAATGTTCAAGTGTTATCATAAAAGATACATAACATAACCTCTCTAAACGTATTCTACTAGATGCAATGATAGATTTTTTAGACTATAAGAAGACGGGTCGGACAAAGTGTTCAACTGCAGGTTAGCATCCCACACTTGCAAAATGTACTCACCAGTAACAGAGAAGCGAGTGGACGTCTTGCAGTCAAGGGCGATGAAGGCCACCTCACCTGAGTCCTCTGCGGTACATTCACGAATCGTTAGGGTGTACTGTCTGTTTATGCGGGCGATTATAATTCGGGAGTCCTCTTTTAGCCTTTCCCCATTCCTGGTCCAATATGCATCATCTACTGGTTGCTCAAGTTCAACGCAGAAGATCACTGTATCGCTAACCGGCACCACTGTCCGCCTAGGCAGCTTTTTAGTGATGTTCCCTGGAATAGGAGAGAAGAGTCTTAATGAGCAAAGACAAAACAATTCTTTGGAAAATCTAATTTGTATGCATTCGAAAAGTACCTTTTGGCGTTACTTGGTAAACAACAATTTTCAAACCAATTTAATCAACCTTACAGGTGTGGTGTTCAGAGCTTTACCCAAAACTGTTAGTTCTGCCACGGTGCGACTGCCCTCCTTCATCTCGCAGATATAGACGGCATCATCGTTGGTGGTAACGTTGTGAATTGTGAGGCGACGTAATGTACCCTCCTGATCCAGGCGGTACTTAGCATTTTGTTCTAGACAAGTCTCTTCCATGTACCATTTGGCTTGGGTGTTCGACATTGGTACCTCACATTGCAAAGTTGCCGTTTCCTTTTCCTTCACCTCGACATCCTGCAACTTCCTCTTAAATGGAATCTTTGGCTCTGACAAGGATACATGGAGTATTAGGGAGCTCAGCAAAGATCGATTTGTTTATGCAATTTAATTTCAAATAGTTTAGGTCTGCACATTATGGTTAAAGTGACGTAACTGACTTAATATGGGAGGGGGCAGACATTTCAATGTTCCTCAGTATGTAATTTCTTATCTGGAAGATATGGTTAACATTCTAGATGAGCTCAAGTTGATAAAGTAAAACTTGTTTTCACAAATACAGCCTTACAAATGTCATGAACTTCACACTTCTAACCATCACACATGGACGTCACTACACTTTGGATTGGAATTGCAGACTGGCATCTGTCTACGTTTCTGTGACCTTTCTACAAGGTGCCTATGGCATGAGAGTGGAGATGAAGGCACAGCAAAACACTATTGCTACACTTCTGGCTAAATTTAGAATGACCACTTAATTGATAGTCTGTTGAAGATCATTATGTTGCATTTGTTAACAATGACTGGTCTTACAACAACTTTGGATTATGGAAAAATGGTAAATGTAGAAATCTCATGCTGATATCATGCTGTATGGAAAGTCACCAGCGCAGTGGCGTCAGACGGGACAACTAACCATCGCAACAACTGTGAACTTATCATCACCAGCAGAAAATAGGTGTAACGCTACACCCTGTTAAAGACTCTTGCTAGAACTTTGCTGCGATGAGATGAAGTTGAATGGCAAAGATGACTGTCAGCAATAGATCCGACAGACATTTTGATTTGATCTGATTGTGATTGACATTTACATCCAAAGCAATTTACAAATGAGAGATTATTTAAGTGACTTTTCGTCCAACAATACATGTAGTCTACTCAGCAGTAATTTACTGATCTTGTGTGTTTAGTCTTTGATTTAAACATTGATCATATTGTAAAACACTAACTTTCTTTGTACTTGAATAGTCATTTTGGACTCAGGATGCAGTTCACAATAATAGATATAACTCATACCTTTGACAATCACTAGCACAGCGCTGTAGGTCTGTCCAGCCATGTTAGATGCGTTGCAGGTGTACAGCCCATTATCACTCTGCTTGCAGTACAGCACCTTGAGGATGAAATTCTCTGCCTGATCCTCATACATAACTTGTCTGCGGCCTTCGCTGATGTTTGACCCATCTTTCCGCCAAATAATCTGCGGTTTCGGATGACCTGTGACAAAACAGCTGAGCTTTGCGTGTTTACCCTCGGTCACCGTACAGGTGCGGGTAAACACACCTTTGGGCAACATGTTCGCCAGGGCCGAAACCCTCTGCTCATGATCATAGGCTAGCCCCAAGCTGCCAAGTTCTTCGGTGATCTTCGAGGATGAGGTCGTAAGCGAGGTGGAGGAGCTTTCCATGGTGCGGTAGATGGAGATGTCTCTCCGCATCTCTTCTTTTCGCTTCTGCATTTGCGAGAGGAGGGAGGTGCTCTTATCGGCGTTGAGAAGATGGGTGTCCTGCATGTCCACTACCAGGGTGGCGGCGGATTGAGCACGGCCGATAGAGTTCTGCACACGGCAGGTGTACGTTCCACTGTCCATGCTCCGAACGCTTTGAATCCGCATGGAGCTGGATTCGTTATCTGATGTGATCTTGATACGGTTGGTCTCACCCAGGTAGCGACCGTCTTTCTCCCAATCATAGGTTGGTGGAGGATGTGCTGCAACACGGCAATAGAAGGTAACATCACCGCCCAGACCCACTCGGCTGGAGACGGGCTTCACTGTAAACACCGGAGCACGATCTACAGCAGCTGGAGGCAATCCTACCTTCAGGGTCACAGCTGCATACGCCTCTCCGACATTGTTCTTGGCACGGCACATGTACTGACCGCTGTCTTCAAGAGTAAGATCGTAGATGGTGAGGCGATAAACGCTGCCATCCTCGACAGTCTTGAAGCGCCCCCCTGCAGAAAGAATGAGTTTGTCTTTCTCCCAGGTGACAACAGGTACAGGGTTTCCAACGATAGTTGAGCTGAGGGAGGCATCTCGCCCCACACTGAGCTGAAAGGCTTTGGGTCGAGTTAGAAAGCGTGGGGCCCCACCAAATAGATTCTGATCCATTATTTCTCTGCAGAAAGGAAACAATACTGATTTTAGTCAAAGCAGTTGTGCGTACAGATTCATATAGACATACTTATTCAAAACTAAGACAAGTTGTACCCCAATCAAGTGCAGTGTAGTTTTGTTGGTTTGTACTTTGACCCTCACCATTTTTTGCAGACAAAATAACTTTACTGGCTACACAAAAGACTCAGATTCCATCTCTGCTTATGCAACATACCGTTTTTTTGGTTAATCATCTTTAGACAGGAAGGATAGTTAAAACAGTAAAAACAAAACTGCATTTGACAGTCATTTGATGGCACAGAACATGGCTACCAATTCTCTGATTAGCTTCTCCACACCACAAGACCCTTTTCAACAAATTCTTCCCGTAAGAAAATAAATATTAGCAGAGATTTTGGAGAAAACTTTGTGGGTTGCGAAAACTTCGGAATACTTTCTCAAAAATCAAAAATTAGTTTTTTTTATCCTAGGGGCCAAATTAACTAACGGCTTTCGTCAGCGCAAATGCCTCTGATGGCGTAAAAAAATGACTGCTGGTATTTACTGAAGACACACAGTGAAAACATGCGCTGAAAATCTGTGGACACAGAGTTTTTTCGCAACGCCATTTTTGTGAGGTTTGCACTTGTTATTGAACTGGTATTTGCAGCTTTATTTAACGACACAACATTTACATTACATTACATTTAGGCATTTGGCAGACGCTTTTATCCAAAGCGACTTACAGTGCACTTATTACAGGGACAATCCCCCTGGAGCAACATGGAGTAAAGTGTCTTGCTCAAGGACACACTGGTGGTGGCTGCTGGGATCGAACCAGCAACCTTTGATTTACCAGTTCAGTGGTTTAACCCACTAGACCACATCTCCACAAGAAAGCATGTCTTAAACCCTGCTCTAATGTGCGCTGGTATTGGTAGATTGCCTTCTTAGTAGTTCACCCACAGAAATTTCCACTCCCATTGAAATGACCCCCTTGGGCTTTTTTGCCCTGTTGAGTAAATCTGGCTCTTGGTAGGAACGACCTATATTGAGTACCCTGTGACTGTACTGTAGGTCATTTTAAGAGGGCTGGGTCTGTAATTAGTGTACTGTAAGTCAGTGTGAATAAAAAGAGTCAACCGATGACACGACTAATGACAATGTCACTAATAACCATGTCAGGAACGATCCTGAAATAAACATGAGCTGAGTGCTACTCGTTTTCAATGACCTCTTCAAAAGAGAAGAGTTAAAAGAGAGAAGAGTTAAACAAAATCAAATTACAAAAGGCTTCTTAATATAAGAAATAATTACTTGACGTAAATGTAAATAACATTTTTAGAGATCAAGTAATACTCATATATACCTAAACAAGTTTATTGTATATACAAGAATAAATACTATGTTGTGGGGCAAATCATCCAAAGTTTAATGTGATGGAAAACCACAAAGATCCAACAGTATATACTGCCTTTAAACTCTTGACAAAATAATCAGATGAACAAAAAACTATCCAAGATATTATACCCAAAACAAACAATGCCCTCAGAAATAAATCCTACCATCTCAAACGCAACATAGAAATCTGACCACACAACACCATTTCAACTGGTGATGTGGAATTTCAGCACAACAAACTTAAACAAAAGGATGTTGGTCTTTGGAAACGTGACATTTGCCATCTCCGACACCTCACTCCCCTGAGCCGGCCGTCCCCAAAATAACCTCAGCTGTCAGCCTTCATCTCCAGTATGTCCATTTGTAGAAGAGATCAGACCTGAGCTGTGATAGGACATCACTACAACAATGTGTTATACATGTACATTTCTGTCAATGGCCGTTCTTCCTAAAGACGTGAATTCAATCTTACGGCGCAACAAAAGTTGAACGTCAAAATGTCCATCCCCCTAAAACATATTTCATCTTAAACATGAAAAGCAATTCTATATTTATATTTAGACTGAGGAATGCTACAGTGTGTAATAAGGAAACAAGCACAGAATCAATAGACTGATGATTTGTGAATTAATAAAAATCTATCCTTCAAAAACATCCACTGCATTTTAAAGAAGCAACCGTTCTCAGAAACTTGACATTGATTATAAGTTACCGGGTTCACCTTTCAATATGCCATAATAAATAAAGCTACTTACCCTTATTCTCCTCAAGCTACAGCGGATAGAAAGCAGAACAGTCCTTCATAAATATCCGATGTTGGCATAAGATTATATCCATGTAAAACAGGTAAATTCCGTGTACTTTAGAGGAGCGACGACAGTGTATTTTATCCCCCAGTGTCTTTGCTTTCAGTGTGACAAATAGCTGACGCTCCTCTCTCGGCCCTGCCTCCTGTTTAAAATAGACGTGTCACTTACCAGAACTAATGTCGACACTACACCGGACAGGTTTTGATGAAAACAAGCCCCTAGAAAATGTCCACTTTAAAGTTACTTATAGCTATTTTATACAATCTGTTACTGTGTTTGACTATTGACAACTTACTTTTTTTTGCTACAAAATTCCATGATGTTCAAGGTTCAAATATCAAAGTTATCAAAAGTATGTTGCAACAGTTACAGGTGTGCTAGCAGATTTACCAATTGACATATTTCTAAATGTTATAAATCGCAATAAAACAACACACATTGACAATTTAGCATAATTGAAATTGCAAAGAAATGACAGATACAAAACAGCCCTGAAATACAAACACGCACCTGAATGTCATATAAATAAATGACAAGACGATGGATATTTATATAAATAAAAGCAACAAAAGTTAATATACAGTTATTATATAAAAACATACCGGTAACATTTGAACATGATTCAACTATTAAATAGCAGATTAGTTAATATAACCCAAAAATGCATACATATAGTTTACATCAAAGTCAAATATGGAACATTTAGGATACTGTCAAAGTACAGATTAATTTGTTATAATATGGATGTTTTTTTTCTAGTGTGAGAATTCCAGTGTGATTTAAACACCCTCATTTATAACCTCCATTTACACTCTTGCCCTAGTTCATAAAAACCTCTTAATGGAAAAGTTTACTCTACTGATTATCTCATACTTTCCTTAAAGGCTGGTGGGTCTTTCCCATCCCATCTCTCTCTCTCTCTCTCTCTCTCTCGGTGTTGATTGACAGCAGCAGATTGGTCAGGCTCACATTTTGAACTGTTTGAAACTCAATCAGTCGGATCAGCTGAGCTCTTTGGTAGGAGGGATCACTGTGATCTCTATTTTCTGCTACTTTGGTTGCAAATGTTTCTCTTTTGCAGGACAGTAGAATTAAAATAACACGGTTTTGCTCAAGTACCATTAAAAAAATGTAAGGCTACTAATGTGCAGAATACGTGTGATCCGTGTTTATTTTAGTCTGAACAAGTTCTATTTAAACACTGTCACTATTAAGTATTGCCCGTATGACAACAGATATGTTCATCTTGCTCCAACTCCTTAAAGACATCAAGATGGATCTTTATTTCAACGTGTACACAATGTTAATTCCGAGCTGAATTACAGTAAATTCACATGATTAAACGTTGTTATTGGATTTAAAGTGATACTTCACCCAAAAATGTAAATTCTGTCATCATTGACTCACCTTCGAGTCGTTTACAAATGTGTTTAAATGTCTTTGTTCTGATGAACACAGAGAGAGATATTTGGAAGAATGCTTTTAACCAAACAGATCTCAATACCCATTGACTCCCATAGTAGGAAAAAATACAATGTCCGTCAAAAGTGCTGTCCTACAATCTTGAAAAATGTCTTCTTTTGTGTTCAACAGTACAATGGGGAGTCATTATAAGCATTCTTCCAAATATCTTTCTCTATGTTCATCAGAACAAAGACATTTAAACACATTTGGAACAATTCGAAGGCCAGTAAACAATGACCGAATTTACATTTTTGGGGGAAGTGTCACTTTACGTACTTTTGATATTTGGGGATAGAAAATGTTGGCCCTCTCCTGGTCACACACTACAATATCATTTTTGTAAAATTCATCCAATAACTTAAATGTAGTCAAGAACTAGAAATTTAGATCTCTTAAAATATAAAATATTGGTCATTTAAAATATAGAATTGTTTATCTTAACTTATTGAAACCACTGACAAAACTGATAATATAGAATTATTTATTATTCATAATATTAATAAAACAATTACTGTAAGATTGATCATTTACTATACTTCACATTTAATTTTTGTACACGTTGTGTACAAAATTCCCTTAATTTCTTTGGCAAGTAACAACCAATAAAGGTTGAACAAAGCAGAATATGCTTAGACAATCTGGTTTAAAAGTAAATACAGTAGCTTAATATTATATCAATTGACGGCTGTATTAGAAATAAGTACATTGCAGTCCGCTGTCAAGTAAACATTAAAACACTTCAAGTCTCAATCTATCTGGGTTCAATTCACCCATAATCACAGTCCAGACCAATATTATCCTGTTCATTCTGAACGTTCACTCTTTGAGTTTAGCGAGTTCCCATTTGCCACCTTCACACAGTCGCAACATTACATCATGATGCTGGTAATAAAAAAACAAAAAAGGGCAAAATCAACATACTGAAAACAACATGCATATTTAAAGTATTGTTTGTGGTGTGTTACATCAGTTAAAGTGAGAAGTCATCACCTTTTCCAGACTTCTCCTGTGACCCACGCTGATGAGGGTCATACCCAGCTGCTTACAGGCTTCATACAGCTGCTCTTCTGCCTCTTCTGTCAGAGCACTAGTGGCTTCATCCAATACTGACACAAACATCATTAGAACACGTGAACAACGAATCATTTACTGGTTTCTTGAACTTCAGCAGTAAATGTACAAGAGTTTGTGAAGGTACCTGCATATGTGGGCTGCAGATAGAAGAGTCTGGCGAAGCAAAGCCTCTGCATTTCTCCTGGTGACAAAACATCGTACCTGCAAAAAGCCAGGAATCACATTTTCATCCTATTTAAAACATTTGGTTGAAGAAACACAAACAGGGCAAATTTACAAACTTGTCACATTCGATGTGTGGAAGAGCCCGAGTGAAAGGCAGTTGTAACGTTGCATGTTTTTGTGAGGGATGAAAAGGAAAGGAGCAATGCGTCCAAGTGTATGTTTCTTACCAACTCCAGTCTGGATTCGCATTCAGTCCTCCGGTCCTGCTCAGAAGATTCGACTGATACACAGAAACAAATGCGTGCTTTTTTTACAAAATAGCTTTAAAAAGCTATTTGTGAACTGTAAACTGATGCAGTCTTACCAAACCACAGAGTTCCAGGTATTTAAATATTCTTTCATCATCTACAGACCCTATGATGAGAATTGGAACTTGTTTAAGTGTGAAAAGTTTTTGAACCAGTTCAATAAGTGTTTTTCACATTCTTTGCATAATTATATATGTAATATACGTTTCTATAATCACAATGCAACTAAATCAGGAGCGCCACATCTTTATGTATTGGTTAAATAAACTATCACGTTTTCTTATGAATTATAAATAGAGTCATCTATACCTGATGCTGGATATATGTCTTTTAACGGATAGATCACCTGCGGGAAAAAGAGGGCCATCAAGATCAAAATGTATATTTGGCATATAATCTCAGAATAAGAATGCGAGCAAGAGTTTCTTCACCTGCTCTCTCAGAGTGCCGTCAGTCAGATATGGTTTCTGTGGTAAGAACATCACGCCCCTCGGTCCAAAACATGTGGTCATCTCCACAGAACCTGAAGAAGAGATGCAAACTTTATCAAATAAAAATAATGTTCAGATGTAAAAGACAACAGTGGTTTATATGTTATAGCGCCCTCATGTGTCCATATGTAACCTGTGTTTCCCCAAGTTTAGAAATGGTTGTGCTTGTTTCCTTTTTCTCTTTTAGTAAATGTTTTCATGTACCACTGCATGGCTCCCAGAGGAAGTTGAGGACCCTCAGCAAGGAGGTTTTTCCGGTTCCTGTGTTTCCTACCACGAGCAGGTGCTCTCCTTGAGTGATCCTTATGGTCAGATCCTTCACGAGAAGCTCCTGTGAGACGGGCGATCTATAAGATAGCCGATCCAACACAAACGCTGTGTCTGCTGGGATGTCGTTAGCCTCTTTGTCACTTGAACAGAAACTAATAATGTAAGAGTAACTTAATATTGAAATCTTTTGGGTCTATCTTTTTGAACTCCAAAGTGCATTATACAGCTACAGTTATGGTGAACTTTTAATGCTTTCTTTTTTACTCGACTTTAGCATCTTAATTCCCCTCGTAATTTTATTTCGTTTTATTAAAATTAGTTACATTTTTCAGTCATGTCCTGTTCCTTTTTTAATAGTTTACATACAGAACTCTTACCCGTGGAAGTGGCCTGTTTTCTTTGTCAGTGGATCGTATCTGTCCGGGATGCACTGCTTCTTTGCAATATCAGACATTGCTTCCCTTAGTTCTCCAATTCTAAAATTTCAAAAGAAATAACGTGCGTTGTTATTTGAAAACTGACTGTGGCACAGAACAGAATGTGTCTCCCTCACCTGTGTGTGTATCCGGCGACATCAGACACAGTGGTTGAAAGGTCTATTAACTGTGTAAAGCTGTTTATAAGATAAATGCAGACAAAGGCGTTCTGAAACAAACAGGACATGAGATTCACACATTGGGTTTCTCTGCTCTGTCTTAATGTTTGTTAACGCGTCTCACCCTACTGACGAGTGCACTCAGTTCTCCAGGTGTCAGGCCGTCGTACACCCCAGCAAAAATGGGTATTGCTATAACAACATAGCTGAGGATGCTCCCCATGTAGTCAAAGGTATTCACCCCAACTGAAAAGAGAAAATACACTTTGTAAGGCCGTCAAACCAAAAATCCTCATGATAGTATGTAGGTTTGACGATTACAAAACAGTATGTTGTGTTCACGGAACAGAGAACTACTGTAAATGAAGTCGAAAAAGCTTGAACCCACAACCCTGAATTTCAACTGAGCTGAGATGTTTCAGTATAGAGCTCTCAGAGAAGAGAGGAGAAGAGGTTCTTACTGTAAAGCCAGAACTCTTTGTTCATCAGACTTCTCTGTGTGGATAAGAGTATCTGTAGCCTTTGGTTGGTTCGCATTTGTTCCACTTTTCCGGCCCTGAACAACAACATCGTCATCACCTTTTGGTGTGTTTAAATCTGTAGCCAGAAATACCGAAAGAACAAACTGACCAGTAAAAAGCGGCAGATTCAGCATTTACTCGAATCTGCATGTGTTTGAACCTGGAAACATCACACCGGCAAAACACATGAGAATAAAGGCGAACACAAAGAACTGCTGAAATAGCCCATCAAAAAAGATTTACCTGAAGTCTCCCTCAAGCCTTTCTTGCTCAACCAGCATGGACACAACGGGTCCAATCAAAATCTTATTAATAAACATTCCAATACAGAAGTAGCCAAAGATGCTTACAAATCCAATCCAACCAGCACTGTGAAACAAGAACATTAATAAATCAACACAGGGAAAAGAAGTCGTTTCATTGTGCAAATATTAAACGTGGTCACAGATCTGATCAAAGCTTGACGAAAAGTATAAATGTTTCTCTTTAAAGTCTGTTAAAATACAGGTCGCTTTGAGCTTTCCTGTAGCTAGTATAACATGGTGCTCGCAATGACACGGTGATGAGTTCCATGCCTAAGAAATGCACATGATTATAATAAAGAGCTTGAAAAATCTGAATAAAACATAATTTAATATGAATATGTGATTAAAGAGAGATGAACACATCTGGCCTCTTTCTCACCTGTTGAAGCACTGATAGGTGTAGTAAGAGATGGTAAATGGGGAAATAAGAAGTCGACTAGCCATGGTGCTCATCTGCTTACATAACCGCTCGACATCCTGACTGATGCGCTGGTCTCTGTTTACACGCACATGCGGACACACCGTAACAAAGACAAAGGTCTCTAAAACACTGACATTTTTCCATATAAAATAAAAATGACACCGGTGTCTTGTGAATACATTACGGGTTGTCGATGTCTTTGTGCAGTATGTTGAGGGTGTAGTAAACACAACCCTGAAAGTATGTGTCGTGGAGTTCTTCGGTTAAAGTCTTCCTCCACCTCACATACAGCAGGCTGCAGATGTACTGGTCCAGACTCTTCAGCTGAGAACAGATTTTTTTCAAATATAAATGTTAATTAAATTATGCCAGTAGACGAAACCCACTTAAAATGAATACACACGGCATCAATGTGCACCCCTGTTTTTGCTCTTAAGTAAATGATCAGAAGGAGCACTGGTTTATTATCATCTCACTGGTTCATATTTATTGGACAAACTTACTGCGGAGTTAATCAGGATGAGGAAAACTGCAAAGGCCACCAGTTCTCTGAACCTTCCATAATTCTTGTCCGACAGAACCTCATAGAACTGACTGGGAATGAGACCCACTTGATAAATCACGAGCTGTACTGAAATCAAATGAAAGATATTGAACAATCACACTAGAATAAAACAAACAAGACAAGTTAATACACAAAATATAATTAAGCGCACGAATGATAGATGCTAATAAAACACACCTGAAAGTGTGACTCCAAGAAGGGTCAAGAACATCCGCACATTTTGGTTGGACCAGGACGGGAAAAGGGTCTTCAGAATGCTGCAGAACCTCTGAAGGAACTTCCAGTCCAGTTTTGGTCTTGGAGACAAATTCACACAACTTAAGAAACTTTTTCAGATAGATGTATCGTGACTTCACACAAATGAGTAAATCTTTCTTTATTTTTTAAGAAGACGAATGGATTCCTCACCGTTTTACACTGATGTTGTTTATTTGTGGCATTGTGAAAGTATTGTGCGACCTCCTGACCAGCGAATCGTATTCTTTCCGATTATTTCAAATAAGTTATAACATTTATTGGATGAGCTTTGGGTTCAAAGTCTGAGTCAGCATGTGACAAAGTGTAAAACATGATTCAACAGTTGTGAACTAAAACATCCGATGCCTCTTTCTACAATTGCACAGGCAAATTAAAACAACAGGAAATGCGATAATAAAACTTTAAAAATCCCACTTCTGTCACATCAGTAAGAACATAAACTCATGACCTGTTAGTTTTTTATCCGGTTATTCCGTCACATCATGAACCGGAATTCTTCTTCGACATTATAATGTGAACGCGCACATGCTGTCAGACACCGCAGCGCCACCTGCCGTAGAGAAATCATTACGACACAACTGCCCAGTTGGTTTAAAATTGAATACAAATCATACAAGAATCAATACTTTAAACAAATAAACAATCGAAAATACATAATATACAGGTAATGCATTTAATAATATGAAACTATTGATATACTTGCATAAACTATTATATAAAATCGAAATAATTTGAGTTTAATTTAATCACGCTGCTGAATGTAAAATATTTAAATGTAATAATGTAAAAAGATTTATTTTCACGCCAGTCCGGTGTTAATCTTCACATAAACGCCGGAAAAGTTTCCCTCTTTCTCTATTCATGAGCCAATCGCTATCATACGAGGTCACACAAACCAATCAATTTCAGTATCACTGTGTGACGTCATCAAGCCTGCTTGTTGGTAACAGGTGAGACTTCAACATTTGATGGATTATTGAAGAATATTAAAACGAATGAATATGACAGGATGATATTCGCAGTATAAAGCGGAGGATGAGGGTGAGTGGAGTTCTCGTTCAGTCATTTATTCATGATTGTTTGTTTGTCATCTGTTTAATTCATTCATATTGACATGCGTTGAGTTTTTGCTCTGAAGGATATATTTATTCATATAAAAACTGGCAAATATCTGTAGGTGAAGAGTTGTTTTCCGGATTAATTGTATAAAGTAATCGAAGCTGTTTCTGTAATTGAATTACATTTCTTTTGAAAAAGTAAAGTAAGGGATTACTCTAATGTTTTCTGTAATTTAATTACAGTTACTTCTGATGTTATACATCTAAATACTTGTGTAATATATGTGTGTGCAAGAGTGGAATTGACATCCAAATTCAAAGTCTATCTTTAAAATGCTTTAATGTATAATTCTCACTTTTATATTACTTTGGTCAGTTAATAATACTACTTTATGTAGTTTAATATTATTTATTTGGGTGATTTAAAGAGTCGTTTCATGTCTATCCTTGAATCACTGAACTGATCAAGGTAGATGTAGGATATACTGTAGAAAGTCATTAGTAATAAGTCATTAAATACTTTTTTGGAGAGAGTCATTTGTACAGTAATCTAATTACATTATTGAATATTTAATTAGTAACTAGTAATGGATTACTTTTTCAGAGTAACTTACCCAACACTGTTGACAATATCATCTTGTAATATTAATTTACTCTCATCAAGATTTGACAACTTTCAGGTAACTTAGGTGAATATTGAATAATGAATACGTTATGTTTTGTGTCACGTGACTGTTGGTAATGTACTGCGTGTGTAGTGTACATTCATGGATTTGAATGACATTTGAGTTATGGCAAATAAACAGTAAGGAATTAGATTTTTCTTTGAAGATGATGCCATCTCAGTACCACCTAGACAAAAGTTATAAGATGTGGGTGTGGCTCAGAGAGACGAATTGTTGATTCAGAAATTGTTTTATTTTCATAGACTAAAATGTAAAGAACATAACAGGATTTGAGAATAAATCCCATGAGCACAAAAATGTTCCACTGCAAGCGATTATTTACAAGGATGAAAGAAAAAACCCTTTTCCTCATCAAAAGGAACAGCAAACATCAGTGCAACAAATTCAGATTTCTTAGAGAAACCAAAACAACTTCAATAATTCGTGATTTTGACTATTTTAAATGTGATTTCTTTTTATAAGGCCGATAAAATGGGAAAACTGTCTTAATAAAGAAGACCGATACTTAAAATAGGCACTGTGAGATATGACATTTTAACAAACAATGATGTTCCCACAGCATAGCACAATAAGCTTTCCACGTCACGCCATGCAAATATACCACATGGCAAGTAAAAATAAGAATATAGTGATTGTTCAACCAATAAATAAAAAGTGTCTGTGTTTAACTGAAACATCTTTTTTTAAATTGACATTTATTCCCCTTTCATCTGTACAAATAACAATGTGCGACTTATGGCCACAATATCTAACAAGCAGACATGATGTGATATATATTAAATAGCTAGTCTACAGTGTACACACAATTGTGATTTTTGCTCGCAAAAACATGAAGCGTTCTTTGTCAACCCACTTGTCACCACTGTCGTTGATCGGCGGTTTGCACAAAACACAAAATACGTATGGAAGATCTATCCATTTGGTCAAAGTATGCGTGCCGTGTCAAGCCAAAATATTCACGATAAAAAAGATGGATTGAATAGGAGCAGTTGAATGTCAACACACGTGAGCATCAAATACGTCAAGTTGATGATCGTATCAGTTTTAAACTTTTATGTATGAAAGAAACAAAGTGCTCTTGTCCGACCAGTAAAAAAATAATCTCTACAGCTCATCAGCTCCTGTTGAAAAGCTGCCGGCGTTCATTTGAGAGAGTCCTCTCGTTTATTTTGTTTAGCGATGGGCTTTCCATCCCGATGGCGTCTTCCTCTTCACTGCGCTCTTCTCCTTGTGTGCAGTTATTTGTTGAATGGCAAACAGGCCGGCAATATGACTGTAGCGCAGGCCGGTCCGGCTAAAGGTTCTGCCACTTCTCCTTCCATTTCTATCCATGTGCTCTTCTCTGGACTGTAACAAATGGTGGATGACTTATAGGCCCCCTGAAAGAGAACATTACTCGTGACTTACTGTACTCTCATTCTGTCAGAAAGACATATTTTTTCAAGATATTTACATCTGTGGATTTGTTGTGAAACTGTCTGTGAACGCATCAAAGTACAGTTATACAAACGCTGAAAATAGGTACAGTAATGTGTGTTCATTGTTGTAAATGATAGATTATATGATACATGTTGAGATCGAGTGCTGCAATTTCCATTCATGATATGACAAATACTAAAATGAATGATGTTATTGTGTATTATTATTTTGTACAAAAATATTGGAACTTGGCTTCTTAAAAATGTATTTCAATCTTTGGGGTGGCCGTATTTAGTCGATACTAATGATATCAAGGATGTTCACAGATTTTTTTTATTTATGTAGAAATGTTTTATGTAGAAAACAGCAAATCACAAAAAAATCCAACTGTGTTTATACTGACTGGGTCACACGCTTTTATTCAAAGTGACCTCCATTCGAGCCATACATTTATTTGATCAGTATGTGTGTTTCCTAGGATTGAAACTGTGATCTTTGGACTTCTAAGATAATGCTCTATTATTTGAAATTTTCTGTCTCAATAAATAGGGAGATATTAGACCTTGACCACACTCCAAAAATTCTGGATTATTTTAAATCCATGGTTGCGTGAAAGAGACGAACCCGATTGATGGTTAAATGAACCTAGAAAATATTTCAACAACCCATGGGTTCAACAACACTGCATTTTCGGTTAAAATAACCCAGCGTGAATTCTATTTTAACCATTGGTTGGGTTTGTCCCTTTTGACCCAACCATGGTTTGAAATATCCCAAAATTCTGAGATCCATTCCAGAGTTTGGTTAAATCGATTGTTTTCTGAAAGAATGTCTTGCATTGTTGTGTTTTGCCCACAGGGGGCACTATAGTCAACATTAACCATTACATTTGAAATTGATGCATTTGTCAGCAGCAACTTAATGCACTCAATTCATATCTATTACAAGTAGGTTAATTCCTGAGATTCAAACCCATGACCCTTGTGCTGCCAACAACCTGCTCTACCAACTGAGCTACAGGAACCGATTCTCTTTACGGTTTTAGAAAGGGTTCCCAATCAAGATAGAATTTCTAATACGTGTGAAGAATAAATGAAGACTTCAAGAATCAAGCGGTAATGTTTACCATGCTCCAGCTGTAGCCCCCGACCAAGTAGATACTATCATCTAGAACAGCACATCCAGGACCGCTACGTCCCTCCAGAATGGGCGTCTGCAGAATATCCCACTGGTCTGCTTTAGGGTCGTAGCATTCGACCAGCATCACATCCAGATGAGAGAATCCTGCACGCAGAATAGCAGTGTCACTCACAACGTGTCTCGTTTAGCAAAGTGTTACGTTTGGGATTTAATTATTGAGTGTCACTGTACTTAATAATCAAGAACTGTATTGATTGGTGTTGTAGCTGCTGAGGTTTGAGTTATAGCTGAATTACCCTTTAAGTGATTGCCGCCAATAGCGTAGAGGCGATCGTTCATGCCTGCGAGAGCGTGTATGGCTCGCTTAGTGTTCATGTCTTGTTTCCGGGCCCAGACGTCCATTACCGGGTCGTAGCAGTAAAGCCAGGACACGTATTCTCCATTGTGTACTCCGCCTGAGTCAAGACATTCACAACGCACGATTCAATATGAGAAACATTATTCTTTTAAAAGTGGTTTACTAATCGCTTACACAATTACTTTGAGCTGAAAGGAATATTCCAGGTTGAAGTTGTTTTTAATAGCATGCATTAAACCGCCGCACTATCAGACAGATGTCGCCGAACATCACATCTGTTACAGCTCTAGGCTTTGTAAATCCTTTAAAAAAAAAAAAATCTCACAAAAATTAAGGATACAGAAAAGTAGCCAATCAGAAACGCTCCTCACTTGTACGTTTGTAAATGGAGACATCGGATTGGCCAATGTTTTGTAGGGTGAACTTTCAAAAGTCGGCCACTGTGCAAAGCTACAACAGAAAATAATCTGATTAAAAAAATTGGTGTAGACAGAATTAAACAAATTCAAATTAATTAAGCCGCGGTCACACTTGACTTTTCCCTCCATTGACTTCCATTCATACGCATGCGAATGCGACAATGATATTTCGCTGCATAGCAAAGTTCAAGTTTGGTGAACTTTAACCTGCGAATATGGTCACGTGAGTGTGCGAGACCAATAGAAGATCAAAACTTCACAGTGTGTCACTTGGAGGAATCACACCCGCCCATTTTTGCACCACCGTATGAACGATCTTTGCATGCTCAGTCAAGTCTGACAGCGGCTTTAGCCAAATGATAAAATAGTTACAAATTCTGTTCACGTTAACTTCCGGTCTGTGTTTGGTTATATTATAACAATAGATCTTATATTTCATTTATATTAATTTATGTTAATATTTTGTTGCATATTAATTCCATTAAACTGAAAAACTACTCATCAGTTATTGATTCTTTGCGGAGGTCTTCCAGAAGTTAAGTTTGGACCACATAATGTTGGTTTGTGTTTTTGACAATTTAATTGTAAGTGGATTCCTGTCAACTCAAGGTTTGTTTATGTTTACATGTCACACATGTGATTTATAGAGCTCAATGTCGTTTTAAACCTGAAATATTCCCTTACAGATCTGCCGTTGATAAACACACATCTTAGTCTTCGTGACTTGAATGTCATCTGTGACTAATTCACTGTTTGCATGAGTGTTATCGTCAAACCTGAGATGTATATTTTCCCGTTGTGCACGGCGCCCGCGTGTGCAGCCAGCGGCTGAGGAAGAGACGAAACGTAATTCCATTCGTTTGTCTCAAGGTTATAGGCTTCAACGCTAGACAGATAACCTGTCTCGTTCCTTCCCCCAACAACGTACAAGTGCTTATCCAGGCAGCAAGCGAAGAAACTCGCTCTCCTGAAACAAAGACATGATGAAAAGATCTCTTAAAATCCCTCATCGTGGAGACTGTTTACAACAAACATGCCCGTAGCAGCCCGGAGCCAAAATTCATCACGGAGGCTTAAGAAATAATTACAGTCATCTTTCCAGCTCGTGTTATGAAGGGCTCTCATTATTTCATGAATCATAAGTCAGCGTCGTACCTTTCCTGCATGGGGGGTAGTTGAATCCAGCTATTGAACCTCGGGTCGTATCGACTGACGAAGTTAGTGCTGTGCTTGCCTGCAAAGAGCATTTGTATTAGATTGATCCTGCTCTAACATTTCGGGCTGTCTTGAAAGATAACATTTGACATTTTTTTACAGGTTAAAAGGATAGTTCAACAAATGTCATCATTTATTCACCCTGTAAGAGTTTCTGTCTTTTGCAGAGCACGAAAGAAGATATTTTGAAGAATGTTGGTAACCAAACAACATTGATCCCCACTGACTTCCGTTGTTTGGAAGCAAGACATTTCTCTAAATATCTTCTTTTGTGTTCCACAACAGTCAACTACAGGTTGTGAATATCATAAGAAATTGTATTTTGGGGCGAACTGTCCCTTTAACGGGTTGTAAATAGGACTGCACAATATATTCACAAATGTGCATTTTAGAATGTGGCAATAGTTTGCAAAAACACCATCAGATTTCTATGTTCTACAAGATTAAAACATGACTATTTTAATCTCATTTGATTTGACTGCACAACCTTAAAAGCTTTATCATATTGCATTATTTAGAAAATTATAGCTCGTGATTTCTTCAATATTGTGTTTTATTGTTAGCGATATTTGTACAGATATGAGATTTAATCAGAAGTTTACCATTAGGGTTCCACTGGTCCTCTCCACCCAGTAAAAGTAGAAAGTTCTCCACTTCAACCACACAATGATGGGCGCTGTTGTACGGCATTACTACAACACAGACAAAACCAAAACACATCAGTGGGTCGCTCCGGTAATATCCAGTCAGACGCTAAAAAACTGAACTAGATATCAGACAGTTTCATTGGCCAATGACTGAATTCAACAGACATCAAACCGTACAAAATGAATCAATGTATTATTATAGCAAAAGTGGCAAGTTGATTAGCATTTGTAAAACCACAGTTGGTTACATCATGGTTAAAGAGGCAAACTCAGGGTCGTTTAATGGTTATTACTGATGTAACGATTCACTCAGCTCACGATGCATTTCACGATTCTGATCTCACGATGCGATTTAATCCAAAAAAATTTGGACAGAATGAGTTGAGGAAAATTTTAAATGAACAACTTCCCTCTATTTCTCTAATGCTGCACAAAATATATTATAAAAAGGTCAGTTCTGGTCCTTGATTCTGATTGGCTGAGCCGAGTTCTAAGCCGTTATAAAATACCCAAATTGATAACAGCTGCATTACATAGCCTAATTATCACTTAATTTACTTTATTTTATGAAACCTTGCTACGCATATGGAAAAACTCCGCTTTGTGTCGTGCCTCAATGCCCTTAGCTGTGGTTTACAATGGTTTAATAACACATGAAGAGTTTGGTTCCAAAATTAGATCAATCCGTTTTTTTTTCTTCAAAAATCATTTTTTTATAATGTTGTCATGTTTTATTGTGTTTTATTGTGTTATTTAGGTGTATTTTCTTAGTTATTATGACTTAAATCCAAACAAACCAACTGCAGTTTGATTGATTGAAAAAACATGATTTTTGAGTTATTTCATTTTGGAACCAAACTCTTCAAATGGTCATCTTGGTAATGGTATGTAAAATAAGTTCACATTTCATGTTAGTGGTCATTTGTAGGATCTTTTTGCCCATTGATTTGTTACGTGGTGGTCATGTTTTAGCCAATAGAATAGCTTTTCCTCTGTTGAACACATTCACTATCACGTGTAGACGGTGGCAGGTGTAGATGTGTGGCAGAAGGCTGATGTGCTGTATTCTTTCCTGTCTGTCTCCTCTAATCCGTCAGCGACTGCAAAAGTGACCCCCAGTTGAAATAGAGAGAAATGGTGGTAGGGTGACAGTCATAATGAACACGATCATGTTCACTCCATAAATCTCCGTCCCGTGCCCGTGCGGCGTAAATCAGTGGTACGCTGAGAGCCACCTGTCTGCCTCCATCATTCATTTCCACTGTCACATCTCCACCGGCTGATGGATCACAGTTGCTGTAAAATTAGACAGCCTTGAATCTTGCTTTTCTCCAATTGGCCTCTTCTACCGCAGTGGGTCTCTCTCTCACATCTAACCAATTCAACTCTGTCTCGCTCACCAGGGTGGGTTACTGTACCTGTCACTGACTCAATGATTCTCATTCTGGAGGCCGCTTGACATTTACAGCTGCAGACAGACACACGTGACGTGATCAAGAGGTCTGAGCCTTTATATTATTGATCATATATCTCATCTACACAAATGAATGAAGAAAACATAGCTCTGAATTCTCTGATGCTGTCTCTTATCTTAAATGCAGGGTGGTCCAGACATTCAGAGTAAGCCAGTGTTAGATTCTGCTGTTATTCACTGTAAGAAGTGTTTAAGAGATTTTTGAAAAGCATCTTTTTGCCGTTGAACTTTAAAATTAAAAAGTATTTTGACAATATATTTCACACGAAAATCAAGAGAAAGTCCTACAAAATTAGTCTATATTTTGCTTAAATAAGTTTAGAATAATAACCTTTCCTACTTTGTTCTTTTCCTTTTTTTGATTCTCTCTTTCTTTCTTTCTTTCTTTCTTTCTCTATCTCTTGCTTTCTTCCTCTATATCCTTCTTTCTTTCTATATCTCTTTCTTTCTCTCTCTATCTCTTTCTTTCCTTCTCTATCTCTTTCTTTCTTCCTCTATCTCCTTCTTTCTTTCTCTATCTCTTTCTTTCTTCCTCTATCTCCTTCTTTCTTCCTCTATCTCTTTCTTCCTCTATCTCCTTCTGTCTTTCTTTCTTTCTTTCTTTCTTCCTCTATCTCCTTCTTTCTTCCTCTATCTCCTTCTTTCTTTCTTTCTCTCTTTCTTTCTTTCTTCCTCTATCTCCTTCTTTCTTCCTCTATCTCTTTCTTTCTCTATCTCCTTCTTTCTTTCTTTCTCTCTTTCTTTCTTTCTTCCTCTATCTCCTTCTTTCTTCCTCTATCTCTTTCTTTCTCTATCTCCTTCCTTCTTTCTTCCTCTCTTTCTTTCTTTCTTATCTCTTCTTCTTCTCTATCTCTTTCTTCTTTCTTTCTCTATCTCTTTCTTTCTTTCTTCCTCTATATATCATTTTCTTTCTTTCTTCCTTTACTTCAAATCTAAATAAATGATCACATTAAATCACAGTTTTCTGTAATGCAATGAATTAGGGAATGGGAGGCAAGAATGATTAAATGTCATTTAAAACGACAGAATTTAACATTTAATTTCGATTTGATTATGAAATCCAGTTATTATTAGATTTATAAGATAAAATAACAGTGCATACAGGACTTAAAGGTCCAGTGTGTAATGTCTTCAGAGGTGTATAAAGAGCTCATACAATGAAGCGTATGTTTTCATAACCTTAGAATGGGCTTTTTCTATCTACATACAAAGCATGGAGCGAGCAGTTTGTTGCAATTCGCAACCTTGCCACTAGATTTCACTGACTGGACTTTTAATAAACAGTATTATCTAAACTTTACCACTGAATAGAAACATTCATTCCCATAAGTCATTGCACAAGGGCTCCACTAGGTGTCAGTCAGCACACGTGGCAGAAAACCAGAGAAGCAGAGAGACGCAGTCATGAGAGCCGTCCTAAATAGTGCTGATGAAGGTTTTAATCAGTCGTCGTTCCCCCCCTTTTGGGTCTCGGCTCATTGCAAAGTTATGATTGAATGTTAATAACCTGCACACCCCAAACGACATCAAGGGGGTGCTGGTGTGTTGAGAGGATGATTTCGCAGTTTGGTCTCTTCGCCTGGCCATGGGCCATTTGATACTCGACGTCTGAGGCAGAAATAAAGGACATTACACTATGACCTTATGAGTGTAAGTTATATAGATCCAGATGTAATTCATTAATGGATGTTTTGCGGCCTGCCGGAGTCGTGCGTGCAGGTTTGGGTGAGCGAGGTATCTCTGTAGGTCTCGTTCCTCAGGGATGCAGTCATCGGTTGGCTGAACTCATTTTTTCAGCTATAAAACAAAACGACTGCATGCTGCTTAATGTCTTCTGTTTTGCTCTTGGAAAGCAATAGAAACTACGCAGTCGTTTCAATTATAACGTTGTGTCTTGGCTTTGAATCTTTTAGACTGGATTCAGTGTTTAACTCTGTTTATGTAGTTTCAATAGATTATAACTGTATTTTTGTTAGGCTTCTTCTTGATGAGACTATGTCTGCAAGTGCATTTGGCATAAACAGGCTATTGATATCCCACAAGCCACCTGGTGCTGTCATACATATAACTGTTTCAAATGACACAGAATGATTTACAGTCAGAAAATGATTGATCATGAACTACCTCTAAAAGTGTATTAATAGTATTTACAGCTATTTTAAGACACAGATTGCAAAAAGCTCGTCGAAATAATCACTCAAGATTTGCTTTTTATTTAGCAACTTCTTTTGACTGAATTATGCAAATGAGTAAAAACCATTGAAACTAATTGCTAAACAAATCGCATAATTGTCCCAAATTATTGTTTCCAGTAATTTCACATGTTCCCAAAGTTTCAGAGATTGTGTGGTTTTGAGTTTTGGCAACCCATCCCCATAGGAAATATACTTTTTATGTCTCACTTGTTTCACACCGACAGCAATGACATTATAAATAAAGAGCGAAAAGAGACTTTTGTTTAGATTTCTCTTGAGCGATCAACAGTATTCTCACCTGTCTACAATATATGAACTTTTTATACTATCATTCATTATATTATTATTAATATTAGATATAGACATTTTAACTATCAACAACTGAGACAGTTGAGAGTCAAATGAAACTGAGATGTTCATTTTTATTACTAATTTCCTGATGCATGTATTACATTATGATGGATTGAATGGATGTAAACTTATGTGAAGAAATATTTAATAGCGATATGGAAAACTTGTTTTGAAGAGTTTACCATTACCACACGTTCACATGATGATGTCGCTCCTCATAATTCACACACATTGTGACCAATTTGAACAATTGAAAAATTCAGATTGTAATTCGTCATGACTAAACGCAAACCACCGCGGGTTCCTTCCCCGCCAAGACGAACGCCGTGCCCTAATAGAGCAGTTCAATAAGAATACGTGTCATCGTCTGATGATGAATCTTCACAAGATCATTAGATTAAAATTAATCTCGCCGGCACGCTTGTGCATAAAGACAGAGGGAGAAAACAGAAGCCAATCCAGGCGTTACAGCTCCACAATGGTGTGAAGGCAGTCACGCTCTGATTAAAAAGTTACATTAAAAGTGATAGTGATACATCATTACCTCTCTGCTTCTCGGCACGGGCCGGCGCAGGCAGGGTTCGATATGAGCCAGAGAAGGGAAAAGAGCAAAGCACTCACTTGTGAGGATCTTCCATGTCTTCTTTTCGTCGTCGTAGTACTGAACCAGATTACTGGGGAGGCGGTCTGGACCCGGGGGCAGGCCCCCAACCAACAAGAGCGTCCGTTTGTTTGAGCGAATCCTGCGTACACAAAACCAGACTCATTAGCAAGTCTCTTATTAGCCGCTGTTAGTGCATAGCGCTTACATATCCAACGATACACCACGGCATGGTGAAACATGTTGAATGCAGAGAGAGAGGTAGAGAGATAGAGAGAGAGAGAGATAGTGAGAGAGAGAGATAGAGAAGAGAGAGACACAGAGAGAGAGAGAGAGAGAGAGAGAGCGAGGCAGATCACCCAAAAATAAATATTATAAAATAAATATATAGTCATTATTTACTTTCTATATGACCTGTATGACTTTCTCTCTTCTGCAGTACACTTAAGAAGATATTTTGAAGAACGTTGGCAACCAAACAACTCTGAACTCCATTACCTTCCATTTTACTAACATAAAACCACTGAGACATTTCTCAGAATATCTTCTTTTGTGTTCAATAGAACAAAGAGTCATAAACAAGTTTTGAACCACATTAGGGTGAATCATTTTATTTTTGAGTGAACTGTCCCTTTAAATTGTGTGAGTGTGGTTTAGTAATGAAGGTTTTGTAGGTCCTCTAATGGAGAATGTACCAGTGCATCACGACACTGAACTTTGATCTCTTATTATTGTTAAACACACATGTAATTGCCCAACATCAGTTCTCAAATGATTTCAATGGTGCTTGTGACACGTACAGTTATGAATGGTCAACATCTACAACAGGAAGATCTCGCATCATTTTCCATTCATTCACATTTCAAGTTCACTCGTGATGTGCTTTTCCACAAACTGTTGTGGCTGGAATGTTGACAACATAAGATCCAAACAGATGCTGACAGGTCTAGCCTCATTTCATCACGCTCTCATCTCATCCTATTGGTCAAAGCCGTGCATGTGACTACTGTCAACAGTAAAATCACCTGCAATCCTTTTAATCCTGCGTCATGCTTTAAAGATTCAAGGAAACATAAGTTATGCATCAATCATGCGAGAGATTTAATTAAACAAACTAGTTTGATATCAATCAATAATACAAACTCACGAACAGGTTTAAAGACAACAAGGTTTTCCATTCTTAAGATTGAATAAGTGCTTTAAAAGCTTGACAACATCCATTCAGTGCGAGTGTTTTATTTTATGATCCCACAGATCAATGTAATTAAAGTGATAGTTCACCCATAAATTACTATTCTGTCATCATTTACTCGCCCTCGTGTCATTTCGAACTTGTATGACTTTCTTTGTTCTGCAGAACACAAAAGAAGATATTTTGAAGAATGTTGCTAATCAAAAACCACAGGACCCCATTGACTTCCATTGTATGAACATTTCTCAAAATATCTTCTTTTGTGTTCCATCATATACAGGCAATATACCACATAAGGGAAATAAATGTCAGTCATGAATACTAGATGTGCCAATACATTGATTTCATTAAATCAAATCCCCATTCAGGTCGTTGAATCAAGATCTGGCAAACACTGAAGCGGTTCTGTGATGATCAAATAATAACAGACGACAAACAATTGATCATCACCGCCAATTACATCCACGCTAATTCTGTAAGCAGATACATTATGATATACTCATTAAACCTTTTGCAAGAAGATCTGCATTTCAATCCAGAACAAAAAATACTTTCCAAAAATTGATTCCGGTTTATTCCACGGTCACCTATTCCTGCTAATTATCCCATCTGCAGACTGCAATAACACAATCACGTCTGCAGTACGCAAGCTTGCAACAATGCTGAGATTAATCAACCCTGAAACGGCACTATGAGGAATAGTCCAGCATCTCACAGATAAGAGCAAAAGTCTGAACAAATATGGAGCAGACATCGCTAGAAAATGTAATCCGGTTCTTCCCCAAAGCAAAATGCAGAGATCAGTACATGATGTGTGTATGATGACACCTGTCACGTTTGTACTGTTTAGCATATGGACGCGATGCAGGATTCCACATTTAGCTTCTTTCTATATGAGGTCCTACATCATCTCTGTTGACAAATATAAGACACAACTGTCTAAGATTCAAGTCAGTTCTTGGCTCTTCAACAGAATTCCTGCATTCTTCTATTTCTAAAGTTTTGCTTAGTCTGGGTTAATTGCGGCCTCAGTATCATGTATGAGTTAAAAATGTGGATTTTCTGAAAAACAACAACAACAATGAAATACTGTTGATCTGATGACTGGAGAGAACAGAGAAGTGTTTACCTGCTGGCTGTGGTTTGTCTGCAGTGCTGTCTGAAGGGCATCAGGTGGTAGTTCATGGCATCCATCAGCAGTTTCTGGCACACCGGGTCGCTCCTCATAAACTCCACCGACTGCACCCTCTCCACCAGCTCCGGGGCCGGGATGAGGGCGAAGCGCAGGCGCTTCATCAGGTCGGGCACGTAGTGCATCCTGGGCTCCCTGTCGTGCTCCAGCCACAAGACGGACATCTGAAAAAGGGCCAGCTCGGACTCAACGGGCGGCGGCAGGGCGTCCAGCATGGCGCACATCTCCTCGAAGTTCAGCAGGAGCACGTCCTCCACCAGGTACTTGTTGGCGAGCTTCTTGGTCTCGTCCAGCCCGTGCAGGGCGGCGATCTTGCAGATCTGCTTGTAGTTCTGCACGGAGATCTGGTCGTTGAGAAACTGCACGCTGAGCTTGGTGATCTGGGGGACGTTGAGGATCTTGCTGACGGAGAGCACCTCCTCCACCGTGTCCAGGGACAGGGTCACGTTGGCCGTGTAGAGGTACTCCAGCACCAAGCGCAGACCGATGGACGAGCACCCCTGCAGCACCAGGTTGTTGATGGCGGAGCGCGGGCTGGGCAGGAGCTTGTCGTCGGGGGAGGACGACGGGGTGCCGCTGCTGCCCTGGTCCTTGGCCGCCAGCCCATCCTCTCTGTTGAGCACGTGCGTGGAGAACAGGGACCTGAAGTACTGCGAGCAGGACGCCAGCACGGCTCTGTGGCAGTGGAACTGTTGTCCCTGCGCGGTGAGCGTCACATCGCAGAAGAGCTGCTTCCTCCACAGCAGGTTGAGACCGTGCAGCAGAGTGTCGCTGTGGGTCGGATCAAACGTGGAGGTTCGGTCACCCGATCTGGACATGACTCCGGGGCTGCGCGCACCTCCTGCGAGTAAACAAAGCCATTGGCATTTCTCATCTATAGCAAGTTCGTTCTCGTGGCGCGCGCGGTAAAGCACATACGCGTATGCGTCCGTGAGATCGAGCGACACCGGCGGTAAGTTCGGTTGGAAAACGCAAACCTCACGATAGACGCAAACTTGCCTCGTCGTTCATTCCGCTATCCGCACGAGCCGTAGTGTTATCTGGCCAAACACCCCCCCCCTCCCCGCCACCACCACCACCACCACCACAACACGACGACGGATAAACGCGCGTTACCCCGATATGCGCTACGAAAGCAATTAGTTTGTCTCCCGCAACCATCGTCGCCATCGGATGTGCGGTTGCGCATCGCGTCTGTCGTGAAAACGCGAGCACGACGCGTTATCGAGCCGGTCGTACGAGGACGAGCTGACAAACGGCAACTTATTTCAAGCGGCGGCTGCACATTGGCGCACCGCGCGCGCCCGTGCCAAATAAGATGATGTTATAGCAGGCATCCGAAAACTTACCTGACTTAACGCAAAGTGAAGCTTCAAGTCCTTCGGCGCACTTTTCTTTGTTCTTGTCCGCTCCTTGATGGCTTTTCTCAAAGTCTATGATGGACGGATGAGAATAATAAGCACTGGTATCCACTCATTTGATGCCTGTTTGTCCCTCTGATCATTTAGGTTTGCCCAGAATTAACGGAAAGAGCTGTGCGTGAGTGCGAGAGGAGCCGTGTGCTTTCTCCAAGAGAAGAAGAAGAAGAAATATACGTGTGACAAATTATGCTACCAAGAAACAACACATCATTATCCTTGGGCCTGGGGCTCAGTGAGTCGTAACGAGAGTAATAGGAAATCCACGGTCGGGGAGAGAAACGGACGCGCATGGCCGGTGGAGAGAGACCGCGCAGGGGTATGGATGCTGGAGAGACTCGCAAAATTATGGCTCAAGGCTATTGTAAAAACTGTCGAGCGTAAATGACTGCGATTTCAAACATCTATGGAAAAAAGACGAGAGGAGAAAAGGCGAGTCTTTCCTCTCTTTCTCTCTGCGTTATGGAGAGAAGCGTCAAGTTTTAGTGCGCATTGCTAATTAGTCAATTTCTCTGTTCCTTCACAGCCCGACGACTCTGCCGCTGAGCTGAAACTGCTAATTTCTGGGACCAGCCTTTTTTTTGGGCTCTGAACGGGGGATGGATGAATGGCTTGTCTCGCACAAATGACAAAAAGCCCCCCTCTGCCTTAATCTCCATCGCCAAAATAACCCCATCTTTTTCTCCCTTTGCTCAGTCCTTCAAAAGAACCTCGGCGACTTTAGACAAACTTGTATTGTGCTCTTCGCTGAGCATCATGGGGACGGTGTAAAGCGCATTGAAATTGCAGTATTAATTGTACACACGAGATGTGCTTTCTTGCCTTTGCCAGGATTATTATATTCACTGAAGCCGTTTATTAGACGCACTTTTATGTGACCATATTCCGGTGGAAGAATTAGATTAGAACTCAATTTTATTAAAACCACATGGAAACTGTGTATGTCCTCCACAAGAACACACAGCTTCCAAATAATTCACGTCCAAAGGTTGCTTACAGGTGCTAAATATCGAGTCTGTAGGAAAAAAAGTGTTTGTTGCATTTCATCACAACCCTGACCTCATGTGATTTCACACTTTACAAAACTGTTCACTAATAAACCCACAATGATGTGCATCTCTTCATTTGTAGGTTTGCTCTTGCATCTCGCAGTCCACGTAACTCGATGCATTTGGCTCCTATGGGGGATTTATCACATCATGGGATGCACTCATTGCATTACCTGCCCGGTGGCCAAAAACACACATTTCTGCTTTGCATTAATGACAATTCTGATGCTTTAGTCTCACCGTCACGTGAAAGATACAGGATTATATGAAATCATCATTTAATACCACATAAGAACAAGAAACGATTTCAACACATATTGGATTCTTCAGTCAATTGTGTTTAAGAGCATCACAGTGTGTTGTGTTGTAAAGATCCACCTGTCGGGTCATTGAATACGCCGAAAACCCAAATGACTAGAAAGGATGACAGTATTTCTCTGTGGTGAAGCTTAGTGTCAGCGAGAAACAGAAATCATTCAGAAAAGCAGAACTGGCTGCATTTATAGCGTGATAATATTCATACAATAGAAATGTACAGAATAAAGCAAGTCTTGCTACAGTATGGCCAATTAGTCAAACACATGTAGTGTTTGTTAGCAGGTACGATGAATGATTGTAAAGCTTCATATTGTAGCGTAGTCGCTTGACATGCAAGACGGATTTATGAATGCTATATAGCCATCTGGAAAACAGCATCAAGCCTACGAAGCCATTAAAGGAAAAGGTTTGAGATAAAGCATATGGATCAAGTGAAGGATTAAACTTTTTCTTCGTGTTTTTTTTTGTTGTTCTCTCGACATCATAAATGGCTGAATCCAGCACTGCGTGTGCTACTGATGAAAGTTTCATCGCTGATGTCCTCGTATGCTCTCCGGTCTTTCCTCACGCTGGGCTTTTCACTGGAGCAGACGTCAGAAATAATTCAGTCACAACAGCTTCGTCTATTATTTGTTCATTTGAAGATGACGGACCACAAACACTAACAGATTCATTATTATCTAAACTAATCCAGTAATGGATCAACATCAGATGCGTCTCACGTGAGAGACTGTCACCTCAGATTGATCCTCGAGGCCTCACATGCATGTGTTTTGAATCAAGAACGTCTGCCTTACACAAGTTCTCCTAAATAAACGGACAAAAGTAATGGGACACCTCCTTCTGATAAACATGTTTATTTCTTCCAGTTATTACAAACATACATACAAAAATGCACCAAAATACTGTCATTTACTCACCTTCCAAATGTGTATAAATGTCTTTGTTCTGATGAACACAGAGAAAGATATTTTGAAGAATGCTCAAAACCAAAAAGGTGTTGCCCCCCATTGACTCCTGTAGTAGGAAAAATTTATTTCTTTCATTTTGTTTTGTTAAACTCAAAATATCTGCTGTTGTGTTGGTATTGATGCTAAACGTGCTAAATGGTTTCATGGACGGGGCTTAAAGTGATACTTCACCCAAAAATTTAAATAGTGTCATCTTTTTCTCACCTTCGAGTTGTTACAATTGTGTATAAATGTCTTTGTTCTGATGAACACCGAGAAAGATATTTGGAAGAATGCACACAACCAAACATTTCTCAACGCCCATTGACTCCCCTAGTAGGAAACATTCCTTTATCATTAACTTTGTTCTATTGAACACAAAAGAAGATATTTAGAAGAATGTGGGACAGCAAACACTTCTGGGGCACTTTTGACTGCCATTGTTTTTTCCTACTATGGGAGACAATGGGTGTTGAGATCTGTTTGGTTAAAAGCATTCTTCCAAATATCTCTCTCTGTGTTCATCAGAACAATCACATTTATACACATCTGGAACATATCGACGGTAAGACAACAATGACAGAATTTTCATTTTTGGGTGAACTGTCCCTTTAAAGAATTTTATTTCCGTCTGTGCTGCGGTAGTTTGTTCTGTGTAAGTCACTGATGTGTTTGAGTGATGAGTGTTCGACTCAAAGGTGTTGAGATCAGTCAAGATCTTCAACACTGGATTAAATCATTTTCTTCATGTGTCATGGTCATGTTGGAATAGAAAAGGGTCCTGATCAAAATGTTACGATGACATTAGAGGCAAACAGTTTTCTAGAACATTAAGATTTGTTCTCACTGAATAACCTGAAATTATCAAATCTGTTCATTAGACCGGAGCGTCCCAATATAGTGTTTTTTACAAGGACGTTTTTTTTATTGATTTATTCTAATAATCTTGTGTTTTTTTCAATTCACAATTAAATGTAAAATATGTACAAATTATTAAGGGGTATGTGTTTGCCAAGTTGTTGACAGTGGGTTTTAACCTCGTTGCCAAGTGGTTGCTGGGGTGTTGTGTGTTAGTTAAGTGTCGCTGTATGTTGTTTTAGTGATGTTTCTTAACTAAAGCTGATCATGGACTCTTAGATGAAGACTGACATTATATAAACTGGCTCTAACATTTACATTAGTCTGTGTATCAGAGAAGCGTTTGCTGGAGATTGGAAAAATAGTTTATGAAGTGAAATGAACAGCAACAGTTCACTTTTAAGAGTTGAATTATGGATTGATGTCTTAAACAGACAAATGCCTGTTTCCTTCAACCAACTGGATAAGTAATAACCCCCAAATATTCTTCAAGGGTTATTTACTCTCCATCATGTTATTCCAAACCTGTGTGCTATATTCATTTATTAACTTTTTGGAAAATATAAAGGAATGTTTATTCAGCTTTTTATCTATATAGCAACATTTCTAGTTTTATTAATGGTCCAGTGTGTCATTTTTTGAAGGATCTATTGACAAAAATGCAATATAATACATAACTATCTGTTCAGTGCAGTGTTGGTCAAGTTACTCTGAAAATAGTCATTTATTACTAGTTACTAATTAAATATTCATTCGTGTAATTAGATTTCTGTACAAATAACCCTGATGCTACCCCTAAACCTACCCCTAAACTTTATCCTTATACTTACACTACTACTTTTAATGTAAGTACACTATAGTTACATGTACTGTAAAATAAAGTGCAACATATATTAACCTTGATTAGGGAATCAAGGATAGACATGAATCGACTCTTAATTCATAAATATATAAATAATAAATAAATAATCTGAAACTATATAAAGTACCATGACTAAAGTATTACAAATGTGAGAAAGATACATAAATGCATTCATCATTTTAATGTCAATTTCACTATTATATAAATTACACAGTATTTAGTTAAATTACACTGTAACTGTAATTAAATGGCAGAAAAATAAGAGTAATCCCTAACAAAATTAATTAAATTACAGTAACTACTTACATCCGACACTGGTTCAGAGGTGAATAAAGACCTTACATAATCAAGGGTTATGTTTTTATTCTTTTATGAAGGAATTATTTCTTTCTACATACACCATGGGTCTCATTACACGGAAGTGGCCATGTTGTTTCTACAGTAGCCCTAAAGAGACAAACTGCTTTGTTGAGCTTGTTTCGTATGTTATATCCTTTGGCAAAGAAGCGAAAAAGTGATGACATTTTAGCTACCCTAGTGCTTCGAAAGGGGTGTAGTGAGCCGTTGGTTGCAATTCGCAACCTCACCACTGGACGCCGCTAAACTTCATACATATTAATTGTAATACTTTTGCTACTGTAAATGATCAAGTCATTTGTGATGTGTAACAAAAAGAAAGATTATCGTTAAATGGGCAGAAGATGTTTTATTGATTTGGATGTATTGAACAAGTGTGGAACACTTTTTTTAAGCATAAGGGATAAAACGATGTCAACGGAACATTCTTCAAAACATATCTATTTTAACCGAATTTTACTTTACATGTACATGAGGGTGAGTAAACAAAGCAAATCAATATAACTCAACCAACCTTTTAACTATATCTTATTTAAAGTACCTGGCTGGGATTACAATGATGGTTTTCCTTCCGTATAAACTCGTGACATGAGGAGACCGGGGGGCTTAAATTGATATATATGACATCAGCTAATTCTCAGTTGACTTGTTATACAGTCGGAGTCGGTCGTCTTTGAATCTATAAACACCGGGGGCTCTCCGGGGGCCGGCGGACTTTAGATGGAGGGGCGGCGTGCTCGTGGCGCGTTATGGAAGGGCGCCGAGCCAGCCTCATTTTAAAAGAGGAATCCTTAGACTAATTAAACCCTGCGAGACTGCGGATCGCAGACCAGATTTACAACTCTTTCCACAACTGTTAAACCAATTCCTATTTATCGCCCAAATTACAGACACTGAACCCATGAGTGAACCCAAGGCCGGACGTCAGCGGGACTGGATTTGTGTATGTGTGATGTGGAGATGTGTTGATGGCGCGGGATACAGATCCTAAACTCTGACTATAGCCTCTGTGAGTCGGTTGAAATGTTCTTTGTATTTAAGATTAAACTTGAATGTTTAAATGTTTACATTAAGAAGAGATGAAAATGAAGTCGTTCAAAACCTGTGCGTGACTCTTTCTTCTGTAAAACACAGATATTTTGAGAAATGTCTCGGTGGTTTTGTGTTCGTACAATGGAAGTTACCGACGTCTTTTGTGTTGTGCAGAAGAAAGAAAGTCCTTCAATAAATATGAATGGATCTGAACGATCCCTGTATGTGTTAAGAAATACATTTACCAGATGATGCATGTGGATTGCATGCTTATTTTTGACAAACGTAGGATCTTGCGTCAGACTTCTAATCCTCACACAAAGAGAAAGCTAATACTGTATAAGAGGATGTGTATGTAAAGACACAAGGGTACACGGGAGCGAGAGGACTGAAAGTTTAAGGTTGAAAGTGTTCCAGGCATATTTTGGTGTGCCTGGCTGCAGAGGCGAGAGTATGCTAAGATAGAAAGTATTATTTTCCTAAATGGAAGGTGTCAGATCGTCACGCTGAGGTGATCGGCTGTTCGAGATCACTGCTTCCCATCTGCAATTTGTGACGTGTGAAAGATTCAGCCCAAATGTGCTCACAAACTGGAAACCCACAGCACTTTTCCTTATCGGCGCCAGGCAAGATAACCAGCTGCTTTACAGATCAGAGAACATATCATATTAATATCATGAAGTGTTGCGATATCATCTTGTTTGTAAAAATATTTTTGTTAACTAAGTGCGGTGGGACGGCAGCTTCTGAGAGCGGCTCCTCTTTTCTCACTTGTTTTATTTCATTCCTGCCATATTTCCTGTCGTTGTTTTGCTGTGTGAAGTACAGCCACGGTTATGAAGAAATGCAGCAGATTACACCGACAATGTTCTACGTGTTCATAAATGAAAGCTAATCTTGTTAGTGGTGCTCGGGGACTTGAGCTTATGAGATCTTACATCACTGCTATTAACAGTTTTACTGTCGATCACAAACCTGGATGTTTAGAGCCAATTACAAATCTGCAGAACACAAAAGAAGATATTTTGAAGAATGCTGGTAACCGAACAACATCGACCGCCATATTGATGCAAAACCACGGAGACATTTCTCAAAAGATCTTCTTTTGTGTCGGACAGAAGGAAGAGTCATCAAAAGGAAGAAAGGGTGAATAAATGAAGACAGATTTAGTATTTTTGCTTTAAAGTGTGCTGGTTAATATTGATCATAGAACAAATTAAAAACGAACTATGCATGAAAGCATTACACATTTTTAGGAAGATTTTAGGGGTGTTTGTCCATGCACAGGTCGTCTCCACAATGCTACGATGTGGTGACCAGAGCATAGCATCGGCGTTGCTAGGTGGTTGCTAGGGTGTTCTGGGTGGTTGCTCACCAGCCCCCTAGAAATACAACAGGTTTTGGGAAATTTTGGAGACGTGAACATGAGAAACAAAAAAGACGATGTGAAGAGTCTGGAGGTGTAAATGAATGGAGAAATAATCTGGATTTGAGTAAATGTGATGAGAAATGTTTGAGCTCATATTGAGATCTTCAGTAATATTGACTCTTGAGATGTAGACATGACAAATCTGAGCTCAGTTTGACACATTGTTGACGTTGAGAGAAACCGGAGCTCTTAAAGAGATGTCATCTGTGATTGTTCTTTCTCATATATCTGAGCGTAAAAGTGAAGTCAGTCGGGAGGCGCTGTGCAGATATATGGTGCGTAATCTGTAATTGTCAGCGACAAAATGAGATATTTGGACGATGCGATAAACATGACGAAGCCGTGCGGCCCACAGGGGTGTTGATTAGGTGGGGTGAGTCTGCATTGTTTTTCCATCACATATGGGGTGCTAATGGACGAGTCCCCAACCAGGTGGGCCCTGGTGTTTAGAGACCTGCGAACGATCACTCATGACAAAGAAAACAGCAGAAGAAGAGAGAAAGACAGGGAGAGAGCGAGGTATCGGGGTGTACCTCAGGGAGCAGCTGGGCAGCTAGGACGCGGGCATTATGGGATACGAGAGGGAGTTTGCGGGCGGGTGTTTGTATGCGTGTGTGTGCGCCACCAGTGGGTATCCACCCTCAGGGTTGGCAGCGGCGACGGAGCCGTGTGCGCTGGAGCAGCCGTGGACGCAGTGGCGCGATCACCTGGGGAAGGTAAAACCAGCGGAGCACAGCTGATGCGTATTTCTGGGGAGAACTGGGAGATTTTATTCGTTAAAGCGAATAAAGGAACTTTTCTCCTGCCTCGAAAAAAGAAAAAAGAGATTAGAAGAAAGGAAACGCACAGGGGAACTGGAGGCATGAAAAGAATCCAAAACGTTGTTTTTAAACCAGATGCTAAATGATCAGAACAATATGTGATTTCGGTTTGATAATCATTTTGTTTTGGATTTTTTTTAATTGGCTTTACCATAAAAATCATTTTTGTGATAATTGTTAACATAAATCACACATCAAGCTTTTGTATTGAACTAAAAACTATTTGGGATAATTGTAAGAACGGTTTTATCATGAGGTCAATGTTTGCTAGACACTTTTAATGCATCTTTCTTTCTTCAAAGAAGCTTAAGATTCAAACAAAAAAGTGGCCGATGGCATTTGGCAAGTTGACAAAAATACTGTACATGCGACAGAAAATCTAACAATGAAATAAATCTCTCGTATGCTATTCAGATTTCTCATCTACTCATATACAGTCGTGGAAATAAATAATAATCACATCAGATTTTCCTTTAATCATCATTTCTGCATGTGTTGTGTGTAATTCCATCCCAGTGTGTTGAATTGACAAAACAAACCTCAGGAATGACAGTCACACAACAGTTATGTTAAAAAAAAATCTGGTTTATTCCATTGTAGCGTATAGTCATTATTGAATGAATTTAAAATGCATGTGGAAACATTTAGTATTGTTTTTTAAAGCAGGAATATTAACCTTTTCTTTGTAATTGCATACAGTTTGTTATTTTGAGACTTCGTCCTGTTTCATTTATTTGCAAATAAATGCTAATGAAAATGAATGATAAGTGACCTTGACTCATAGGTCAGGTGACCAAAAGTGGAAAGATGACATCATGGATGTCATTGACATGAATGACATGCTAACGGACAGCTCTCCAGCTCTCTTACAAATATATAAATGAAGCCCAACGTATTTTCAGTTTTCCATATTGTGTAAATTGTGAAAACAGAATGACTTCTATAATGTACAAACTACCTTTCATTTATGTCATCCTCATTGGGACCAAAACATCCCCAAAATACCTTCAAACAATATTCATTATACACAAGTACTCTTTCTTAGAATAGACACCTACACAAAACCTTTCACTCCGTCAGACAGTACATCCCCTTGAAGCACACAGACAAATACACACACGCAGCGAGCAAGACCCCTCCTTCACTAATCTTCCCAAACATTCATTCGAGTAAAAAAAGCCGACATCCTCAGACATTAAGTCTTTAATTTCTCTCCAATCTTTTGTTTTGACTCGAGCGTTTCCCTCTCGGTAAAAGCTCTTTGTGTCTAATATGGTCAGCGCCACACAATTACTCCCTCCAGTGAAAAGTGAAACAAACGCAGGGCAAGCAAAGCATTTTGCATTATCTGCGCTCCTTGGATAGTCGAACCATAATAACTGTAAGACAACGTCAAGCCCAGGCTGCCAAGCTCATCTAGCGTGCACACCAACTTCAGAAATGAAGTTTTCCTGGAGGTGAAATGAGTGTTGGGTACCGTCGCTCGGATGCTGGACTGCTGCCATGTCTTCATGCAGATTTTTTTTGAAGAATATAAACTCACAAGTATGAATATGTATGGAGACGATATTGGACATATGGGTGGTTGGCATGAAATTGCGAGCGGTTTCTGTATCATCCTAACATCACTATCATTCAATGATACATTCAACACATCAGTTTTTCCTATAGGAAGTGTGACCTGGTCATTTTTTGTGATTAATAGTTTTCTACATGAAATCATTTTACATAATGTAAAGAACCTTCTGTAAAAAATATAACCTTGATATCTTTAACATTGACCGAGAGAAGCCATGTCAGAGATTGAAATCAGACTTTGATGCCGTAGACTCAGAATCAGATCTTGAGACTTTAGCCTTGACTTTCCAGGTCACAATAACACATATAGGATTTGTATAGAAGTGTATAGAATTTTGTGTCATACATAAGTCTTATTCAACTAAATCGCTCTGCTTAAAATGCCCATCACAAATATTACATCAGGGCAATTCAGTGAAAATGTCAACATTACCACAGCACAGATATATACATTTGGTGTTTGAAATACTCATGTGACATCTCTCTTTAAATCTGTAAAGCATTTGTTTTATTTTTCATAGTCAGGTAAGAGCCATTTTCAGGATTATCACATCCATAACGCTTCATATTCCTCATAAATCAACACATGAAAATGAATATAAAGAAACTATTTGATGTTCTATAAAGAGGCATCACTTCTCCATTCATTGGGTATTATTACTTCAGGATTGTGCATTTTATTTTACAGAAATCCTACAAAGTTTTCGTCTCCCAAAACCATGTCTTTTTTTGTCACATCCATGTTTATTTTCCTTTTTTAAATATATATTTTTTTCATAGACGGACATTTTTTGATGTTTAGACTCTATCAACAAGGGTTCAGTAAAATATAAACAGATGGTTCAATATAATCGTAACACATTCATTCTCTGAGCATTTTTATGTCACGTCCATAACACAAAATGTCACGTCCGTAACGCTGGAATTCCCTATCACAGATTATGATACCACGTTTTTAATTTCATTTCATTTAAATATCTGAATGAAATTCCAAAAAGTCAAGTAAAATCCATACGGCGGTAGTTCATTATTTAGGTCTATTTTCTAGTTAATATTTATATCGTATAATTTAATCATTGAGGTTCAAAACTCATATTTGGTGTGTGTCTGTAAATGTAAAACTTTAAAGAAGAGTGTTTTTCCTTTATATAATCTATCAAAGAAATGCATAATAACAAATATGTATCCTGGGTTGGATCAAACACGAACAAAGCCTAACCTTTGAGTTCATTTGTAAGATTAATTTGAATCATGGATTGTGTTCGTCCATATTCGCCCTGTAATAATATTTTTTATTATTATTATTTGTCTCCCCCACTGATCATGAATGAAATGTGCCTATAGAAACCTCCGCATTGTGAAACCACAGTTCAAATAAGTCAAAGAAAAAGTACACAAGTGTGCACACTCCCGTCAGGCCTCTGTTTGTCTCCTGTGCTTTGCTTTTATTGTCACAGTGTAAGTATTAATAAAGAGATTTTGTCAAACGTAACTGGTGCTTAATTGCCGGCAGGGTGATCTGACTGAATCCATCCTTCACATCCGCATTGCTTTCTCTCTTTCTCTCTCTCTCTCTCTCTCTCTCTCTCCGTTCATCTCCATTTCATATCTTTCCCCCTTACTGCACCCATCGAATTGGCACCAAACCCTTCAAGATGTCCCCAGCAGGCTCGTGCATCGCTGGCCGCGTAGTAGACTGTGTGGTTTCCTTTAAACAGCTGTAATTTGTATTTCCAATCACTGTGCTGATTTCTGCTCATTATATCGCTGTTTCACACCGGTAAGTGAGCAAAAGTTTGGATTGATTGACTCTAATTAACTAAAAAACGTTCCGAGCCAGAGGTTTATTACCATGCTAGCTAGCCACAAATGTCAGAGACTTTCACAAATTATTATCCTGTTAAGATGAATGTGTGGGAGGCAGAGAAGTGTGGAGACAAAGAGAACATATATTATTTTCATGACGAATTTGTTTATCGGCCTAATTTCGTGTTTTCCTTTTTTCCACATTTCAGGTGCTTTTTTTCCAATTAAACACACCCGCGCGCTCGTCGGCATCTGTACACATTTCAAGGGTTGTCAACGTGTTTCAGCATGACGTCTGGGAGTTTATAAGTGTGTTTCTGGTAATGATGTGTTTCTTGCCTTTGTGAGGGGCAAAACTCATATTTGAACAGAAGAATTAAATCTCAGAATATTATTGGAGTCTGATAGTTTAGGTAAATGCTTTGAATAGATGTTTTGAACATGCAGGTGTTTTTTATTTGGCGGGATGAGTCAATGAAGCATTTACTTTATAAACTATAAATGCTTGTGTGTTTTCACTGAGTTGTTTAGATGATTCTCTGATTCTTTTGAATCATCAACTGCAGTGGAAATGGAGAATTGAGTCAGATTTTTGCATTAAAGATCTCAACAATATCTGAGACTGATTTCATATTTGCCAAGATAGCCAATAGATAGATTAACCTCAAACAATTCTCTCCAGATTCATTCAAGTCCAAATAATCTGAAGCGTTTTGTAGTACACAAAACGACACTGGAAAGAAACTGTTTTTGCCTTAAAATTGAAGTATTCTGTAATTGAATGGGCTGTCGTTTCAATTTATTAATTTTAAATCTTGACTAGTGATGAATTCCTGTAACTTAAGAAAAAGTTGAAATAGTTTCAATTGTTTTATAAGTACATTGCAATGACTAATTGATCAGTGATCATTTTTTACTTTATACTTTGTTCCTATTTGAATTTTTCCCAAAATAAATAAAATTTATTTCATAATTTGCGTGTATATGGCTCTTTCAAATAGAAGATGATGGTGAAATGTTCAAACAATGGAAGTCAATGGATGGCAATGTAATTTGGTTAACGACATTCTTCAAAATATCTTCTTTTGTGTCATACAGGTTTGGAATGACACAAGAGTTATATAATATAACATTTATTCCATAATTACTTTTATGAACGTTTTTTTACAATGAGCTCACTTTGAAACACAAACGCAAGTAAAGCGTGTGCAATGCAGCATCCGTGCAGGCGTGTGCGTAATAGAGTCGTCTGGCGGTATCTTACCCTCTGTAAGCTGTGATGCATGTTTCTGTTGAAATTAATGGCAGTGGTGTTTCCTGGCCCCGTGTCATTTATTTCAGACGATTGATTGGAGGCTGGGAGAGCAGACGAATGTGTTCGGGAAGTGTTCTCGTTTAAAATATGGCTGCCTGACCTGGAAGAGATGGTACAGAGACAATCCATCCTTCACTACGTGACCGAGTGGTCCGGGGTGGCTGGAAAGTTTGCTGTACGGTCTGAAAGTGCCTGCTATAAAACCCAACACACACGTGTAATATATTGATGTTTATGATTTTAAAGTGCTCGCGGCTGAGACGGTTTAGACTAAAGCCATGCAAGGGGGTTGTAAGACACGACACAAAGTGTTAAACCCTTGAAGCATATCGTTTCTAGGTAGCAACCTCTATTTTGTGTGGCTTGTGTGGTTGTGTCATCGGGCACTGATTTAACCGATGATTTGTGTAACGGAAGATAAAGGAGAGGATGAATAATTATTTTGTCATTCTGTTTGGTGCTAATGGCAAAGAAATGACATACAGTACTTTACCATGGTACACTACGGTAAATCAGAGTAACGGGTGGCCTCAGATGGCTTAGCTTTAGTGTAATGGAAACAACAGCAACATAAAGACAATGTTCAATAAATAATCATATGTATTATTAATAAAAATCCACCAATAATCATTCACCAATAGTCTGCTTATGCTTGACGGCACTCTTAAAAATAAAGCTGCTAAAACAGGTTCATCTTTATGGTTTATTTGTGATTGTTGAACCATTTGTCCATCAGAAAGGTTCTGTGGTTGTCGAAGCGTCTTTAGTACATCACCTCTTTAGATTTTAAAACCAGAATGATCTGGTTTGCTGTCTGCTCTCTTAATAAATCTGGCAGGACTAGTTAGGCGCTGTTGTAATAATCACACATTATTTACTTGTGGAAAGGATGAACGCTGAGACGTACAGTAATAATCTCTGTGAGTTTGTACAGTGGTGGAATGTCTCTCAGAAAGTTCTCTCTGTGCTCTCTGTTATAAAACTTCTGCTTGTGTCATGGGAATGAGTCAAGTACAAACCCATTCGTTCATGTCAAATGAATCTTGTAAGACTTTGCAGGGAATAAACTTCACTTCCACATCTGCAGTTTAACCAAAAACTGTCTGCATTTCACAGGTAAATACTCTTGAAGACCAGACGATGCTTCAGTTGTTCTCTGCAGCTTCAGTTTAGCAGAAAAGCTTCTTCTCATCACGAATCACGTGTTGTTTTTGAACCGCCTGTGTTATGGTTCTCAGAGATCGTAAAAGTGAAATTCTTTTATAATTTGTTCATGTGGTTATAGGGTTGTGTCCTCGAATTGCATGTGAAAAGTGTGAAACTGTTATGATATTAGATTGTACATCTCTATTCGGTTTTTAATTTAACATCTTTATGTTTCGGAGCATGTGATGTGATTTGTGATCCTCACCCACAAAACCAGTCATGACTAGCAGGTAGTAGTAGTATATTTGAAGAGTTTGGTTCCAAAATGAGATAACTCAGTTTAAAAAAAAAATAATATCAAGTTTTTATTGTGGATTATAATTAATATCAATCAAACTGTAGTTGATTTGTTTTGATGTGAGCCATAAAACCTAAAAAATACAGCTAATAACAAAATAAAATAATATGTTGTCTAATGTTATAAAAAGGAGTTCTCTCATTTCATTGTGTGGGTCAAAAATGATACATTTTTCTTGTGTGGTAAAAATCATTATAATGTTAAGTAAAGATCATGTTCCATGAAGGCATTTAGTAGAATATTCTACCGTAAATATATAAAAACTGTAATTTTGTGAGTTGATCGAAATCGCGAACAAAAATGGCCGGAAACATGTCTACAAACTTGACTCACTGTTGCCTGCTCTTTGAGAAGTACACACTCAAGTTTGGTATCTTTGTAAAGTTTATAATTTCAGCTTTTGGTTTCATCTCCTCTCATCTCCTTTCATCTCCTCTCCACAAGACCCTCAGATTCCAGATTTTTTCTTGGCTGAATATTATCCTAACAAACCATACAAGTTGATAATGTATAAATTCAGATGATGTATAAATCTCAATAAAATTGTTGATTCCAATTTCGATTCTTATCAATTCCCAGTTTCGATTCCACAACATTTATTTATCAACTTGTATGTTCCTTTAGCCTGCTTATTGACTTATTTGCAAAATCTATATATATTTGTGATCACACTTTTGTGTATATATACATGGAAGCATGTTTTTTCTGATTTATTACATTTTGTATTATTATAGTTGAACTACATGATGGTTAAACTGTTGTAACTATAATGAAACTACAGTTAATTTGTGGTTCCTGTGCTTTTAAATGCAACACGTGTAGTTATCTGAAAATATACACACAGGAATTGATAAAGAGGATTTCACATTTTAATCACAAGTATCCGATTCCTATTCCTTTTCCATCCCATTCCTAGTGTTTCCATTCCCATTCCAAATTGGAATTGATTTTGGTCTTTATTAGTAAAAAGGTCAAAGTAAAAGTTTGATTAGTTTTTATATATCTAAAACATAATCACAATTTTTCCAACACATCACATTCACTTTTGATGGCTTCTTGTCAATATGAACTCAAACATCAATATAATTAGTTGCCGTTACATTTCACCGAAGGAGGCACACGGGTTAAAAGCACAGATAACAAAAACATAAAGACGCACATACCACGAGAGCAAAATGAAAACTCATTTTTGTAAATGAAACCTATTTGTCGCCGGAGCACATCAGACTCGTGAAGCGGGGTAAATTAGAAGGCTTGCGTTTCCGTGGGGTTGCGCGGAACGCCAGTGGGTAGCGTTCATACAACATCCCTCTGTGCATACTATTTACCCCTGGATTGCTTCAGGCTAATGTCTCAATAATTTTCCCTCTTTTTTTTCGCAGGTCCTTCCCACAAAGGACTTGACTAATGATCCACGGACAAAATGAAGCATTCAAATTTATTCATTAATCATTCATCTCCAGCTCATTGAAAATGCTAAACTTCCACAAAATTAAGATTGAATATTGAAAAGTGATTGAGGACGACAGCTCTCTGAGAGGAGAGGGAAGAAAAGCACAAACAAGCAAGAAAAGGAGACGAGAGCGAGGCGCGGCGTGCGGGGCGGAGACCGACCCCAGTCTGGTTATAGGGTTACGCAGGTATACTATCCGCTGGTTAAGGTCAGAGGAGTTTAAGTAGGTGTAATGAGATCCCAGAATCTAGAGAAGCGGAGAATTTCTGTCAACACGGCCCCCTAATTATTCTCTTTTCCAATTAATGGTGACATAGATTAATTATCTGATGAGGCAAAGCCAATTGCAATCATTCACCCCGCTAAAATTAGATCATTCCTGACAGCACCATGAAAGTCACCTGTTTCATTGTTATGGATTGGGCGATGAGCGTTGGATAGAGGAGAGAGTGAAGCATGCTGGGGCTTTAAGTGAGTCGTCGGGTGCAGGTGAGTGTCTTCACTACATCTGAACTGTGGGCGTCTGTCCGGCTGCCGGTCGTGTCGCGTCGTCTGTCGGGGCGAGCGGGAAGCTGGAGAGGCGGTGGATTGCGTTTGACAGCTCCTCCTGTTGGAATAGGTGAGCAAACGGACTGGATGAGTGTTGGCTAATCAAGTAAAAACACAGAGCTGAGAGCGTGAGCCACGCAGACGCTTCAGACACATGGAGATCTGGAGTACCTGGAGAGAGCAGATAGTGTAGCTGGTGACCGCCGTGGGGTCTGTTTGGGCCTGTTTAGGATTTCCCGTGTTCACCCAAAAATGGAAATTGTCATTTGCACACCCTCATGTCATCCAAGATGTATATGACTTTGTTTCTTCACAGACGAGCGAGTTTATATCATAATGCCGTCGTTTTATCTGGGGCTCAAATTTCATTGGTTCTCACGTGATTGGGTGTCATATGCATACCGTCACGTGACATGCAAGAACCAATTATATTCAACATGAAACATGCTAATCTGGATTTTACCATTAACATAGATTTAAAAACTAGATGACTCATTCAAGCGCCCGGGCATGTAGACGTGTCGGCCATCTTGGAAGGGTCCACTGGCGTCACTCATAGTTGACTAAAATGACCCAGCCATGGCTGTGAAAACCACGGGGATTTAAATTTCTGAAAAATGGGATAACCTTGCGTTGTTGTCATGTGTTAGTGTAGTAGATATAATGTTTGACTTTACTCAACAATAAATCTTTCATTATCATACACAGTCGGCTTAATTTTGCGTGTTAACTGACTGGCTCACACCATTCCAATATGGTTGACGACCTACGTATAGTGGCCCATAGAAACAGATGCTATTGTGGCATCTAGTTATTTATATCTATGACCGTAAATATGTGATGTATCAAAAAATAAGTAAACTCAACAAAATTATATAACATTATCATTTTGTTTTCATCAATGATGGATGGATGTGTTTTCCTAAGATCTGTCACGCTGACTGACCCCTTCATAAGAAGATAACATGACGCCATTTTAATGTTTTGGTACACAGGTCTTTTAAAGGTAGCTTGAAAGAACAGGACACTGTGAACATTTTGTCACTGACTCAAATTATGTTTCCTGGCACATCATTGACTCGTTTTTATGGAAAAGAATGGGTCGAGGACAAAGGCGGCTGACAAAAAAATCAGTATTTAAAATGATTTGAAAAGGGTTCAGGATGAAAAAGAATGATCAAAATGTTAGTCATTTACATTTCTGACAACTCTAGTTTATATTTACTTGAAGTATATACAGAATATAAGGCAGAATAATTCTGTAAATCCACTGTAGTAGAATGGATTTGGACCAACATGAGGTAGATAAAATGATGACTGATTTAAGTGATTTCCAGAAAAAGTTTCTTGGTTAACCGGCTTCAGTGTATTTATACTGTATATATGCAAATCATTATATTTGGGTAGTTGACAAAGAAACCGTGGTTGTGTTCAATGGTATGACAGCAAACATTTTGAAAAAAAATCCTTACAATGAAGATAAATGTCTATTTTACATTACAAACAGTGTTGGGTAAGTTACTCTGAAAATGTAATGAATTACTAGTTACTAGTTACATATTCAATAATGTACTTACATTACTGTACAAATGACTCTCTCCAAAAGGTATTTAATTACTTTCAATTACTAACTAACTTATAATTACTCTTTTCTTTCTATATCCTACATCAACCTTGATGTAGTTCAGTGATTTAAGGATAGACATGAAACGACTCTTTTAATTCATTCAAATAAATAATATTAAACTACATTAAGTAGTATTATTAACTGACCAAAGTAATATAAATGTGAGAATTATACATTAAAGCATTTTAAAGGTAGACTTTGAATTTTGATGTCAATTCACTATTGCAAAGACATATATTACACAAGTATTTAGATGTATAACATCAGAAGTAATTGTAATTCAATTACAGAGAAAATAAGAGTAATCCCTTACTTTACTTTTCCGTGGGAAAATTTATTAAATTACAGTAACTAATTACTTAGTAACTAGTTACAGCCAACACTGGTTACGAATATAAATATTTAAAATATAAAAGATCTTATTTTTTTCCAAGATATATGTTTGGTCTTTTACGCCGTTATTTGACAGCACAGGACAGATTTTTGGCAGGGGAAAGCGGGGTGAAGTGATCGAGCACATCAACAGCTTGTTTTCTTAATGTTTGCGTTCACATAAAACACATGTACAGTATATCTGTCCCATACCTACAGTATATACACATGCGTTTCACCTGCAGAATACTGCCGACAGTCTCCAATTTCTAACCAGTAAAACTTTCCCTGTCATGCCCTTACATCAGGCCGTGGGGAACAGACCCAGACTTTTATTTTGTAAGACGGGAGAATGAGAAGACAAAGACAGGTTGCGCCACACTCCTGTTGAAATGTGTGCGAGGGTTCAGCGCACGACCCGCAGCATCAGTTTTTCTATTAAACTGCCTTGCACTGTCAACCAGCTTGGGAATGTGAACCGGCTTAGCCATGCAGAAATTTTCTGACTAACAATTATATCAGAAACAAGATCTTGGATTACGGTCCCCCGAGAGCGGCGCGGTGGGCGTTCGCACCAATTATTACCGGCCATTCACAACTCTCCACCCCGCTCTCTGTTGTTAGCAATTGTCAATTATGCTATCCCTGGTGTAAACTTGCATAACCCGGAACTGAGTGGCCCATCTTGCGGCAGCGTTGCGAGATGACAGGCTCGTGCGCTTGCTTTCTGTCTTTTAACTCATCCGCGGCTTTCTACATCAGTAGAGCTCGCCTGCAATCACTTGTGACACATCATGGAAACTAGTTTTGAGTTTTGGGCCTTGTGCTTTCTGTGAAGTTTGCATTGATAGCAACAGAGCGAGCGGGATGAAGTGAGGATGGTTTAAGATACTATCAATAATATTTCGATTCATTAATAATAAATTGAGAATGAGTCGTCTGAATTTTCATATCTGGGTGAACTATTTCTTTGACATCCAATGATGTTATTGCTGTAATCTCAATTCGTCAGAATATCTTGTCATGTTTAGTTTCGGGTCATTTCAGGAAAACCGCTTTATTGCTACGAGGCGCCACGCTCTGGTTTTCTAACGTAACGTAACGTCTCCTCTGCGCCGTCTGTGGGAGGAGAACAACGCTCGGCTGTGACAAAGTTTGGGGTAAGACTGCTCCTTTTGTCCTTCACACTCGGAGGAGCCTGAAGAACTCCTTGTCTTCATGCTCCATTCCCCCGCCGGACTTCCAGAGCCGGTCTCCCCTGACTGAGTCACAAACACACCGCCGTTCACCTCATTATAAGCATGTATAGCAAACCTTCACTGAGAGCAAATATCTAACATCATCACGGTTAGGAGGTTTTGATATAGAAAACAGTCTAAATATAGTCATCCAGCATTAGATGGATGTGTTTGGCTTCATGTTTTTTGGGAAAGCCGTGTAAATAAAAAGCATCTCGAGACACCTGCGTTCTGTTCCGTTCGGTTGTGCTGCGTCTAGCTGCTTTTCCAAATGAGAACCGTACTGCACGTGCAGCTTCTTACACCGACTAGACTAGTTATTCTTAATGAACATATGTGAACCAGTCAGAAGTAGCAATAGCCAACAATACATTGTAGGGGTCAAAATGATCAAGACAATCATGACAGATTATCTTCCAATCGTAGCCGCAGGAAGAAGGCGTGCTGCAGCACCCCCTGGCGTCGAGCGAGAGAAAGACTGAAACAGCGACAATAAATAAATAAATAAACATGTTTAAACGAAAGAGAACTGAAATCTATTTTATTAATACGTCTATTCACGTTTAATATTTATTACACTTTGAAAGGTTAGGCACAATGACGACATGATTGTGTTAAAAACCGGCGAATGTTCCGGCGTCCAATCACAAGGCGCTCCCATGAATAATTAGGAGAAATGTCTTCTCATTGATCAAGACAACACAGTCTCATGAATAATAATGAGACACCGATGCGTCATCGATGTACTGTAGGATATGGTCACGTCACATTATTTGACTTTAGCCAGATGACGATTTTAAAACTGGAAGACAGAAATAGCGCGAAAATGATAGATATGACGTTTCTCTATGGTTTTAACTTTACGTTGTTTTCGATGATGTGCGGCACAACCAACTTAAATAAATGTTGTTTCGTGGCTGTTTATGAAGGTCGAGTGTCACGAGCGCCAAAACTAGTTTTAGACTTATTTACTGGTCAGTTCGGACATTAATAACCTCACGCGGGACTTCATCACCGTCCACCCTGACAGAGAGGCAACATTTGGAGTTTTGCATGCAGGCAAGCGGTAATGTAAGACAATTATGAAGTTTGGTTCCAAAATGAGAGAACTATTTTTAAATATTTAAAAAAAAATCATGTTTTTTATTATGTTGTCATGTTTGATTGTGTTAGTTAGCTGTATTTTTTTAGTTATTATGTCTATACAGGATTTAAGGTTAAAAACTTTGTATATTCCACATACCGTGCATGTTTGTATCTCCTCTTTGCTCCGCCTCTCTGAAAAGCGAGGTGTGCTCTGATTGGCCAGTTCACCAGTGTGTAGTGATTGGTGGAATACTGCAAGCGTGTGAGGGAAATGTAACGCCTCTTACCATATTTGGAACATCAGGTTCCTCTTTAATTGTACTGACAGGTACACCACCTTAGTCAAATCAGACCACCAACTGATGTAGATTTGTGGGGGTGTGGTTACATGAGGGGTTTCAGACAGGTCTGGGTGAACATTCACTTTTACATAGAATGACTCTTTTGTTCGCACACTTTCATTTGTGCAATTTAACGTGTCTAACGCATGCATGGGCAACTTCTAACACACCAAAGACACGTGTTGGCGCCATCTGACCCCTTTAAGCTGCGGGCCTTTGGGACTCACTGTCCTATACGCTGCGACTCAGAATAGCTGGTGCGTGTGTGTTTGCGGGGGTACTAAAGAGCCCATACCTGGAGGGCTTTCATTTTCTGGTTGTTCTGGTTGGAGAGGGCCTGGAAGCGGGCCAGCTCTGCCTGCCTGTAGACGCTGCGCCGTTTGAAGTATTTCAGCATGGCTTTGTGCATCCTCTTCTGCAACAAAGAAAGCTGGGGAGGAAAGAAAAGAGAGAGAGAAAGAGAGGGGGAATTGGTAAGGCAGCAGAGGAAATTAATGGCAGTGTTCAAGAAGAATGATGGAGGGAATAGAGAAAGCAGTCAATAGCCCATTCTGCAGTACACGGAGCTGACAGGAATTTCACAGTCTCTTGCTTTCCCTGCCCACTCATGTGCACTGGGCGGAAACCAGTCACATCTGGCTGCCAGGATGGGGGGTTAATTTTCTCTAAATGCTTCAGCGGTTTTGTTCTAGCTCAGGCAAACTCGGTGACTGCAAAGCTGATGAGTAAAATATTTCGACTTCACTCACTTTAACTTTATACCAATCCCCTCAAGACATATTTTACACATACACAAAAAGTCATGAACCCCCTGCCGCAACCAGAAATTATTCTGAGTACACTGGAAAAAAACAGAGCGTGTGTGTTTGCGTGTGTGAGTGAGTGAGTGAGATTAGAGAAGAAAGAGAGAGAGAGAGCAGAAATAAAGCACGCTGCTCTCTTTATTATTTGTGCAGTTTTCCAGAAAAAAAAGGGGGTTTCAATTCGGAGGGATGTCGTCGCCCATCTCTCCTCTCTTCCTTTAAGCTTATCATTGCTTGGCAATGTGTTCTCCGGAGCATGAATAAACTAAAGAGAATTAGCTCAGCCTTTAACCCAACGAGTACAAAAATGTCCTTTGTGCAGCTGTGTCAAAACCAGCACTGTCCTGATCATGTCCTGACGAATACAAATACAGAATTCACAGTGAAAAGAAAAGAATGATATTTTATCTGTCCAAACAAGAAACATTTGTATCTGCCCGTTTGTTACAGTTGAACAAATGTCAAGGTCGTCTTAAATGCTCTCTTGTGTTATTGCATTGTCTTGTAGATGTTAATGATACCTGTCATGAACCCTTTTGCTTACAAGCAACTAGTTTTGGAAGTTAAAGCAGTTTCAGCATTTACAGGCCTCTCTCTCTCTCTGTCTCTCTCTCTCTCTCTCTCTCTGTCTCTCAATCACTCATTCTCACTGTCTCTCTCTCGGACAGACAGACTACTGTACGTCTACCACACTGTCAAAATGCCAGAGCATTATATATATTTTAAAATCATAAAGAAATTAAAATGATCAAATACATTGTATTATAGAAAATCTTCTGAAGATTTTGTCTTTATAAACAGTATTGTCTTTATAAACTATTGCTTTTACATTTTACATTTTATCTCAGAGGGACAGTTCAACCAAAAATGAAAAATACTGTCATCACCCATTTGCTGCCCATTTATAGGAGTCAATGGGGGAGGAGATCTGTTTGGTTACTGACATTCTTCCAAATATCTTCCTTTGTGTTCAGCAGAAAAAAGACATTTATACAGGTTTGGAATAATCTGAGGGTGATTAATTTTTTGGGTGAACTATCTCTTTATCTGTATGAATAGTTCTCTCTAGCATTTAGTTCTATTGTTGCATGAAACATACAAAACATTTTTATATTAAACTTATTATGTCATTATTCACATCATACCTGTTAGTTTACTATAAATAACAAAATAGAAAGGAATTGTTCATTTATCTACCTTTACAAAATGTACATGTTGTGTCAGATAAATAAATTTGTGTTTTTTTAAATAAAAAACAATACAATACCAAACATACCCGTTTTAGCCGGGGTTCGGTTCATATGGCCTTAAAAACAGTGCTTTAAAACAAGCTTTAGAAAGTTAAGTCATTCAAAATATGGTGCCACAGACCCGTGTTGACCCTTAACATGATCTCAAAAGCACAGAAATCCTTTCAAAGATGATAAGCAGTCAAATGAATCCATACTCATTTGATTAATTTTTAGCCGTATGGACATTTTCCTCTGGATATGTATAGAAATGTTAAGAAAAGCATGTGGTAAAACGCTATGCGACTGCATTCACTCTTAAAAGCGAGAAAGCCGAAGCTCCAGCTTGAAAATAAACAACAAACTGTAAAAGGGCTGAATACTGGGTTAAAGAAAATCAGGCTTTGATCACGAGCGTGGAGAATCCCGTCCACAGGATTTGCCTTTTGCATGCATTTCTCACTTGATAACATTCATGTAGTTAGATGAAGAGTTGTACGAGTATTAGTCTTTTGGGGAACAAACAATGTGTCTCGCTCTTCAGTAGAGTTTTACTGTCAGCAGTGGAATAATAAATTGTGTTATAATGATTTACGGCTAAGAATGTTGTTATATACCTAAAGTGACAGATCACTGGTAGATCAGATGCTAGAATTTGTAATAATCTGTAGAAATACAAGCGCAATGTGACGACTAATGCCATTGGTATGAAAGACTCGAGGGTCTCGTGGCACAAAACTGGCACCTGACAACATCTTTCTACTCATTGTGGCCATCATTCAGAACTCAACAGTTTGATCTCTTGTAAAGAGTTACAATTTAAATTGACATGAAAAAAATCTACGAATTTGCGATTTAATTCAATGAATTTCAGGAACAGGTCATTTAGGTATTTATCCATCTTGACATCATGTGGCTTTGCTCCATTAGGATGAGCGGGCTAAATAAGAACAGTCTGGAAAATGGTCCATAAAATAAAGCTAATTTATCAAAGGTATTATAAATGTATAAATGAAATCCTAATTTCTATAGGTAATTTTTCATATTTAGATTGTATTATATTTATCATTCTTTGCTCTTAAAATATGTAAATACTAAACATACATACATCTGATGAAAAGTTATATCTTGTTGTAGTGTAAAAGAGTTTCTTAGCCTATAAAAAGGTAAGAAATTGTTATTTTAATAACCTGTAAATAAATATTTCTTTGTGGAACCAAACATGATGCATTCAGTCTTAATAAAGGGTCTTTAAAAGGTTCTTCGCCGCAATGCCATAGAATGGTTTTGGTTTCTTTAAGAAACATTTCTGACCATTTTTCTGATACAAATACATTTTTGAGAAACAGAAGTAGTGTTGGAATGTTAAAGTAAAATAAGAAATCTAAATTCTGTCATTATTTACTATTCCTCGTGTTGTTCCAAATCTGTATACATTTCTTCATTATTGTGTGAACTGTCCCTTTAAGAGTTCTGAAACCATAGCGCCAAAACTGCTTCTAATGATATTATAGAACCCTTTGAACAATATATTTTTGAACATGTTGATGTTAAAAACGTCTGTTGGTGTAAACAGGCATAAATTCATCTGAAATGTCAAATGTGTGATAAACAAAACAGCATATGAATGTCGTTTAGTATAACTTCCTAAAATGCAAGCGTGTTTCTTCAATCCTTTTAAACTCATGAATTCAATTCTCTTTCTCTGGTTGTTTGGTACCAGACATCAAAACGCCTCTGACTAGACGGCACATGCACTACATTGTGTTTGAGAATGAATGATGTACTGCACTGTACAGGTACACGCCGGAGCTTTGATGAACACAAGCAAAACCACCCATCCCTCCGTGATGGACGTATGTGTCATATTAGCGTTTTCCGGAGGCGCAGGATCTAGAGAGTGCTTGCATCTGCTATTCTCCCGTTTGCTCCGGCTGCGGCGTGAGATGGAATAAACACACGTGCACGCACGGCAGAGCGACGCTGTCACCAAGCTTATCTCATCGTGATTAGATTACTGCAGTGGCCTCCTTGCTGACTGGCCAGCTGAAACCAGCCACCTATGACAGCCGCCCGCAGCACACCTCTCTGTTCTCATCACTGTTTTGCATGCTGGCTGTCTATCTCAGATCACATGGATAGATACGTTCGTGTCACACACACATGCAGAAGAGCGGCGTGATGCGTACACACAAACTGTTGGGAATGTTTGTGGGGATGACAGTTACCTGCTCGTGGTCTTGGATGGAGGCGTCTGCTGCGTTTCTTTTGTCAAAAACACACACGGCCTCTTGTCTGGCTATCATTAAAGCTTTCTGTAGCGTTGTGTATTCTTGTGCTAACACCAGGTTGTCTTGAAGTGCTTTCTGTAGATGTGCCTGGAACAGATGATGACATAACATATATTATTATTATATACATTTAAGCTGTGGTTCTCAAACTGGGGGCCCAAAGATGGATCTGGGGGGCCACATATTTTGTGGCATTTTATGAAATATAGAAATTCCTCATAGATTTTATGCAATCAAACATAACAAAAATAAGACCACCAACCAAAAGAATTGATGTTCCAGCATGTGTAACTGAATATGTTTTTGGTTTAATAAAATTCTAAGATTAAGATTATAAGTCTTTATTTGGGCGGCCGCAAAGCAATGCATTCTACACAAAAGGGGCCTTACAACGAAAAACTTTTAGAACCACTGCATTAAAGTCCCAGTGATATAAAAAACTACACTGCCTATTTTTACATGAAAAATTGCAGCATTTAAGTCTTTAAGTGTCCAAACCTTTGGGTTGACTGTACATTATGTACATCCCCTCACATACACTTTCAGAAAAAGATACAAGAGTTGTCTCTGGGATGTTACCCCTTAAAAGGTCCTACTACACTTTTCCTTACAGATATACAGAGGTGGGAAAAATCAAGAGAATATTTTATAATTATTTTCTTCATTTACTATTCTGTTTCATTCTGTGAACTTCTAACAACATTTCTCCCAAATTTCAAATATATGTTTTTTTCTATATGCTTTTATTTGCATAAAATGAAAACTGGAGGAAAAGGGGAAACTAACAGAAAAGAAGCTCTATAAGTTTTTACTCCTTAAATACTGTAAAGAAAAACAAGTTCAGATTCACTTTGAAACAATACAACACATGTATTTAGAAAAGGTTAAAAGATGTAATAACATCAATTTTCTCACAGTACTCATGTGTCTTGTCATGCTGTTAGTCTTTCACAATGCTGTTGAATGATTCAAATTCAACAAATTCTGCATATTCTTCTGGTACCAATTTGTAATTTGAGTTGCAAGTACGCACTCTTTATGTGCAATTGTCTTTTTATAAAGAGTACCAGCCCAGCGACAGCTTTTGTACCGTCTTTCTGAGGTCTACATCCTCACCAGGTATGTGTGTTTATTTCTCAACACACACGTTTAACATTCGCTCATCACCCCAAACGCAATAACTCCAGTAATCGTACAACACTTGTGCAAGAATGTAAACAAATTACAATAAACAACTGCCTCCCATCATCGGCCCAAACCTCCGTCACCATCCGATGCAAACCGAGAGAGAGGAGAGAGCGAGCTACGGAAGCAAGGTGGAGAGAGAGAGAGAAGGTTCTCTGTTCTACCTGGGAATGAGGAATAATGAAGTGTGTCTGGGCAGTAAAAGGACCCGACGCTAAACTGATGAGTTGAACCCAGCGCTGAGAGTGCCACTAAACATGACAAATGCAAGCTATTGATTTAAAGCTTAATTACTGCGTGCGGTGCTGACAAAACCCGTATGATGCACCTCTGGAGTGTAAATGGGACCAAATTACACTCCATTGGCCGTAAGAAACTGATGGTGTCTGCACTTTGCATCCTACCGCTTCTCCGCTCGCTGAACATGTGACTTCATCAAGTAAACAAGCTACATGAGAATATGATGAGGGGATAAAAACTCTGAGAGGAGTGTGTACGCGAGTTATGTTGAAGTTGTCTTGGATGATTGTGTAAATAATTGTTTACCATACTCAGTATTGTCGTGAGGTTATGTAGCCGGAGCAGGGTGTGCAAAGCAAGGTTGTTTTGGTAGACTAAAATTACAATTTTGAAAGCATTTTTGTTCATCAAAATAATATATTGACCTATAAATGTTTTTTTTAAATAAAATTAAATCAATTTAAAAACATTAAAATAATGATAATAAAGAAGACTAAAATGAATTCATCAATCTTATGCAGCAACATACATTTTTTACAATTTAATAATAGAATGACAAAAGCATTGCTAAAGATTTAACTCAATTTATCATAAAAATCTAAAAATAAACGCAAATTTAAAATAAAACTAAAATCAAAACATAATAACTGCAAAGTTCTAATCCTACAAAATGAACACCCAGTCAAGAGTCAAAAAGGTCAAGGCCATTTAAAGAAAAAGAACAACAAAAAATGAGAAATATATATTTGATAAAAACAATCACAAGTATGTTGTTTTGTCCACCAATCTTGAACGGTCTCAAAAGTACATGCGGTTCCCCGTTACGCATCAGCGTTCAGGTAAATCTGCAATAACGCCTCACGACCGCATCGCCCCAAACCGCCTCGGGTCAATCGGCCTCGTCCCCGCACAATCTCTCTTTTTTTCGAGGCGTTAAAAGACGAAAGATTTCCATTGGGCGATGAATCTCGCTAGCGCTTTATTGTTTCCAGTAAGAAGTCTAAAGAGACTCTCTGCTCTGTTGCCCTGCAGCAAGTTAATGGCAGACTGCCTCTATGAGGGAGGACTTTTAATTCGGCTCCTGTCTCGCACCAACAACTTGTTTGGAGTTTGCTGCTCCTGCGCGCATGGCGGATTAAGCCCCATTGCCTTTTCTTGTTTTGAACTAATGCATTCTTGATCACCGTTTAATGAAACTATATACCACATGGCGATTTCACATTAGATAAGCCATGTGAGACTTTCATCAGGCGCAGGGCTCTGACTGAGGCCATAATCCCGAATCTCGACTCCCCAATAAATAGCTTTTTCCTTGGGAAAATGAAGTGATAATACGTGGGTTTCATGCAAAACATAACATATTATCTCTGACGGGAAATTACAAGAGGTTTCGTGGAATGATTGGAGAAATAAGTGTAGAGGTGGGATATTTCAGGAATATTTCAGGAACAGGTGAATCGTGATGGGACCTGATGCTGTGGTCTACATCTAAACCTTCGACATGTAAAGCAAACTTATTTCCATTATAATTCTAAATACTGATCTTCAACTATAGTTTCGCATGTAAGTAAGAAGGGCTTTTTAACCTCTATGTCCTTCATGACGGCCCGGCGCTGAGTAAACAGAACCGAGTGAACCTGCACGCGTCGACACTTCCTCTCTTCACAGGAAGTCACGTCCTTGTGTAAGTTACCCATAACCACCGTGGCTGTTCCATGTTTGAATGCTGCAGTCTCTAACAGACTCCTGAAACAAGACATAAAAACACACGTATGTACATCACATTATCTAGCAATCACTGTTTTATGTTGTTTAAAATGATGTCGGGTTAGTAATGTACAGTCTTACTTCAGCTCCTCTATGATATCTGGCACAGCGCTGGCGGTTTTCTCCATCGTGTCTGAAGCTTTCCTTAAGCCTTCAGACTTCACTCGAAGCTCCTTGATCCTGTTTGACATCTTCTCAGACCTCAAGAACACCACATGAAAACTTTCCTAGTATAACAAACATCACGTTACGTGTAGAAACATAATGATACATTTATGCATTTTGTTTATACTAAACATTTTGTTCTGTAAGCTTTACTTAAAAAGTGTTTGACTGGTCGACTTAACATTGTTGAGTAGAACGCAAAACCCTATAATATTGGACCTATTATTGAGTTTACTTAATATAAACAAGTTAATTCAACATATCCGGTTGAGGGGGATTTTCAGTTCCCAGCATGCTTTGCGGAAAACTGCATTTAGGCTTTACATTTCGAAATTAAGTGTTAAAGTATTAAAAGTGTTTTCCAATAAAGATTGTTTTTTGTTTGTGCTTAATTTTCATTTATGTTCGAGGTTTAAAAAGTTTGTTGTATTTTTGAGTTTTAGGGTCGCTATTGTTTAGAAGAGTGGTGCATGTGCTTAGGCTGTGAGAGGTTCATGCGTGCCCATGATGTCTATTGCATCATTCAATGAGCTTTAACTGTGCTAATGGCAGTACTGAGATGCCTCTCGTCTGATTTGCTCATTGTGTTTTGTTTTCAGACAGTACGTCTGTATCTAATTCATGTATGACAACAAAAAGTACCATTGAGAAGGATAAATATTGAGTTTAATTAGCTTAAAATAACTGGTACAAATGGAATGGTTTGGACTACTCAAAAAGGTTTAGTCGATGTTACTTTGTTTATACAACTAAAGTGTTATTTGTTCAATTTACTTAACATTGTTGGGTGGAACCACTGGACAGCGTTTTGTAAGTAAGTTCAACAAATACACTCAAATACACTACAAAATTTATTTGTTGGATTTACTGTTCCACGCAAATATGTTGAGTAGATTCTCCAGTTAACAATTAAGTTGTATGAACAAAATAAATTCATTAACTTCTTTTATATTAAGTAAACTGAATAATAGGTCCAATATTATAGGGTTTTGTATTTTACTCAACAATGTTAAGTTGACCAGTCAAACACTTGTTAAGTAAAGCAGACAGCACTACATTTTAGTATAAATAACATAGTTAACTTCTGTTAATGTAGTTACTTGCGTTCTTTATGTACTGTAAACATGGATGGGTTTAGTAGAACAAACAACAGCGCTGGTTCAAATGATATGAGTGTAATTTAAATTAAATTTTTACCTTCACGGATTTTAGACGTGTCTGGTGTTCTCCCTTCTTCTTTTCAAACTCATCTGAGAGGTGTTCATGTGCGACGTGCACATCACATAGTTTTGCTTTTAGGCTTTCAATCGTCTGAAAAAACATAGAGAAAAAACAACATAAAGAAATCATGCATGATTTACAAATACAAACATCAGTCCATGTTTACTGTACCTGATCAATCACTTAGATGCATCTTAATGTCAACATGGTCTCAAAATGTACCCTCTTTACTGTTTTTATAAATTACTTATTTGTTAACATTTTGTTATTTACTACACTTTCAACTCATTGGTGTTTTCAATCATATAGAATATGTCATCTCAAATAAACTACAGTAATATGTTAGGTTAAAGAAACCATCATTTACCTGTGATTTCTCTGTATAGTTCTGTCTCAGTTTCTCCATCTTTGCCTCCAGCTGAGCGGTTGTAGATGAAGCGTCTTCAAACTTCTTGTGTAGCTCGATCTTCTCTCGCTCACATTGTGTTTGTTCACGACTCAATTCTGCTGCGACAGTGACGATATCTCCCTTACAAACACACCGAGTTCACAAATCATCCGTAACCATCAATTATTCACTTGTTTAATAATGTTCTTCATTAGGGATGTTTGATTTCACCTTGAGAATATGGAAAGTCTTCATTTCATACGCTATCTGTATCTTCATCACTTCTGTTTGTTTCTAACCCATAAAAAGAAAAACATTACAATAAAATCATCACAATGGATCAGATTATAAAACATCCCATAAAATCACAGATGAGATCTCTTTATTGTCAGTTACACTCTTGAAAAAGGTGCTTCACAAGGTTCTTTGATGCTATAGAAGAACATTTAACATCTAAAGAACCTTTCTGTTTCAGAATAGGTTCTTTGTGGTGAAAAAAGGATCGTCTGATGATAAAAAGTGAGAAAGAGATTTGGCTGAATGGTTTGTGGAACCAAAAATGGTTCTTCTATGTTTCAAGTTGATACTAAAATAAAAACACAATTAATCAAATCTCTGAGCATTGAACAAACATTTGAAAAGTGATGTCAATATTTAAGTAATATTGGTAAATAATTGTAATAATCTTCACCCTGTTCCCGAGCTCGTCCAGATACGTCAGTCGCTCCAGGTGGTCCTGCTCAGTTTTGGTGCACGCGTGGTCATCAGACACCCGCTCCAGTTGGTCTTCGGCCTGTTTTCTCTGCTCCTCGTTCATGTTGATCTTCAGCATCAAGCGTTTCCGGTCTTTCTGCAGCTGTTTCGCAGCGTGTTCACTGGAACGACAGCGCCGCAGTTAAACAACATCATAAAACACGGCATCTCTGGAGACGGCCACAACACAATGTGCTGAGAGCTGACTGCCCAAAAAGATGCTTGCGCAGCATTCAGCATAATTCAAAAGTGAAAAATAGAATGGTTTTGAGAATGGTGCTTCCTCACGACTCAAGTGCTAAAATTGTGGTATTGCATTCCATCTTCAGTAAATCATTTGTGCGTCAAATTCAAAGAATGATCCGTTTGCAACTTTGGCAACATGACATTTGGTTATTGGTTAATTACAGAATCTGACCAATGGTGGACTGCACATTTTTCTTCAGCCACACTTTCACCATTTACTCCAACATCTGTTTACAGTAGTGACCATATTTAACATAAACAAAACAAATTCAAAACAATTTAAAGGGGCGCTTTCCAATGCTATATTAGTTGATGCCGTGGTGCTGCTTCACAGCGTTTTAATTTTGGTGGCGACGCCGCACACACCTTCACATTTTTAATGAAGTGGAATAACAGTTGTTGCGTGATTTCATGACATGATCTGCAGAACACACATTCTGTGTTGATAATTAAAGAATCCAGCACTCACACAACAGACCAATGAACCACAAGACATTTCCAGCTCATTTCTCCGTGTTGTCATTTCGGTTTCAACCGCCCACATGGAATCAGATTTAAAACTGTCCTATATAGGTAAAAACGATTACAAGGTCTAGATTCTTACATTATTGACATCATACTACAGTTTTGTATTTTAAAGTCAACATGAAGCTTCTGTAATGTAACATGTTTCAGAGGGAAATGAAAAATCAAGAGATGACTAAGATTATTTTTTGGAATAACGTGCACCGTGAACCGTTCATAATAGAATCAGGAATCCAATGGGTTAAAGGGATAGTTTGCCCAAAAATGAAAATTCTGTCATCATTTACAAACCTTATTGTCATTTCAGAGTTGTACAACGTTTTTCTTCTGCAGAACACAAAAGAAGATATTTTGAAGAACAACAGTACCCATCGACTTCTATCGGTTCTGTGTCCATTCACCTGAAGTCGACAGGTACCGCACACATTCTTCTAAATATCTTGTTTTGTGTTCTGCAGAAAAAGTCATATTACATACATGACAAATGATTTTCCTTTTTGGGGTGAGCTATCCTTTTAAAACCCATTTATATGAATTCTGTTTGGTAAGGTTTGTGTATGGCAACCAATTCTTGTCTGCTAGCCTCTTTAAAGGAGAAGTTCACTTTCAAAATAAATGTTGATGATCATTTACTCACCCCCATGTCATCCTAGTGTATTTGTTTCTTTTGTTGATGAGAAATGAAGGCTTTTGATGAAGACATTCCAGGATTTTTCTCCATATAGTGGATTTCAATGGACTTCAAACGGCTGGAGGTGAAAATGACAGTTTCAGTGTAGCTTCAAAGGGATAGTCTAATGAAACGATTGGTCATGTTAAAAAACTGTACATGCTTTATAAACACAAATGCTCCTCTTGCTCTGTTCTGTGATGTGCGTTCATGACTTCACGTAATATGTAATTACATTGAAAACTTGCACGTTCATCTTGTGAACACTGACTCTGTACTTCAAGCGTGACCTTTTCACCAAATGACTTATTACGTAAAGTCATGAATGCACATCGCAGAAGACAACAGTTGTGTTTTTTTACATGACCAATCGATTCATTAGATCAGATCTTTATTCATGGTCTGGTGTGGTTTAAAGGCCTTTGAATCTCCACTGAAACTGTAATTTTCACCTTCAACCGTTTGGAGTCCAGTGAAGTCACTATATGGAGAAAAATCCAGAATATTTTCATCAAAAACCTTCATTTCTTTTCCACTAAAGAAACAAACACATAAACATCTTGGAACACATGGGGGTGAGTAAATGATCATCAACATTTATTTTGAAAGTGAACCACTAAAGAGTTTTAAAGTTTGATTCTGTTAGAAAACATTTCAAAGGTTAAAATCTTAGGCTTTTATAGAAGGTTTCTATTCAACTCTTAAGCTATTAAATTAGGTTTCCTGTAGCTCAGTGGTAACATCATAGCGACAGCAACGCCAAGGTCATGCGTTTGATCCCAGGGGATTGCACATTGTCAGAAAGAAATGTAAAATACAGTGCAATGTAAGTTGCTTTGGAGCAAAGTGTCTGCCAAATACATAAATGTAAATATAGCACATCTACTTTGTGTCAAAGTCTATCTCATGGACACTCTGTGTCCGTCTGCCACTGCTGACAATTCAGCAGATGTGAATATTGTGATGCAAACCTTTGGCAAATCTTTTTCTTGTAATCTTCTATTTCCAGTGTGCGATCTTCCTTTTCAGCTCGCAGGGCCAATAAATCTCGTCGCTTTTGACCCAAGAGTGCATTCCATTCAGAGACCTTCTCGTCACCTTCACCTTTCTGATGAATGAGAAAGAGATGCATCTTATTAACAAACTCTGAGCGCTAGTATGAAAATCAAGCTTTTATCTTCTCATGTTAGACTGTTGGTTTGTCTGAATCCATCATCTCTCCTCTCTTTATTAATGTGCACAAAACAAATAGCCCATAAAAGACCATTTTGTAGGAAATATTCCCCCGTGTTTGGTTATATTAACTGTACTGTATATGACACATCCCATTTCAATACTTTGATGTGAATCATTTTTTGAAAACATTTGCAACAATTTGTACACACTCAACCCTGACATAGCGCCACCTATGGTTAACAAAGCTCTGTTCCAAATCTCAAAAGTTTTTACACTTTTCAAACGCAGAAAAGAAGCTGCAAAAGAAACAGAGAAATACAAATTTAAAGAGGAATAAACAAACAGCTCAGGAGACGGCTGAGCGCTCCGCGGCTCGTTCGCTCAAGCGTACCTGTAATTGTGAAATCAGGGCTTAGACAAAATGGAGGCTCTACAAGAACAAACACGGCAGATCGGTGCAAGGAATCGTGGGGCTTTCCTGCCCTCCAGAGGACACGAGGGTTGACATCCCCAACACATCATTTCACCTCTCAACATCACGTTCTCTCACATATCTAATTCTCTAATGTGCTTATGCAATACTTACGGTGGTTTGTATTTGCGTCTGAAGTTGTAATAGTTGCTGCTTTCTTTTGGTGAATATCTCTTCTTCATCCTCAATTTTTTCTTTTAATGTCATGACCTAGAAAGGATGGAGAGCGATGTCCTTTAGAAGCTATTAAAAGATCATCATGTTACTGTGAATGTTCTACCAACAAGCTTATAATAGATAGGACACTCTATGATATCAAATTCACTGTAAACAACATATTGATATTGATGTTGTTCTTAAAGCAGTAGTGTCTGGTGAATGTGCAGTATTGTAAAGGTGTACTGACGGCATCATTTCTGTCTGCTCGCTGCCTCTCAAACTGGCGGATCTCTTGCAGCACGGCTGTGATTTGGCTGTCTCTCAATCTTACTTTTTCTTGAGACTTTTTAATGCTTCTGTGAAAAATCTCACACTGTGACTGCAGCTGGTGTAACTCACTCCTGTATGCAGAGAAATAGAAAATTGTGTCTCTCCTGTAGAACGTCTATAAACCGCTCCGTTTTTCAGATGGAAGGAATGCGTTTGCCTTTATGAATACGTTTGTAAACCTCATCTTATCTTGTTAAAAGATGTAATGATTATAGTGAGTGTCATTTACTTTATGCATTTGACGGACAGTTTCATCCAAAGCAACTTGCAGTGCATCGTATAGAGTACAGTTTTGACTATATAAAGTCAAAGCAAAGCTTTTGTATCTAACCTAATTTAGACAAAGCTTTTACAGTTTGATTGATGATATCTGTTTAATGGAACTGCAAAGACAGCCAAAAATGAAAAATGAATCATGATAAACAAGAAGTGATGACCAGTTACAGCAACTGTAGTTTTTATGTTTTATAGCTGTATTGTGTACCGTATGGTTTTAACCTTAAAGTCCCAGCGAAAAAAAAAAACGACAATTCTTATTTTTTCATGAAATATTACAGGTTTATTGTAAATAGTTTATCAATGTGGGTCATTGTCTGTTTAAAATTTATGTGTCCTCATAATCTTTAGCTAAAATCTGAAAATGCACTTCCTTCCTGTAATGACTAGCCATCTTAAATGACGAACGTTTGACGGCGTGGGCGGAGCATCCATTAACTCCTCCCCTTCAACTGTCAAATCTGCTGCCAGTTCCATTTCAAAACGGACGGTTGTTTTCATACATCCAATCAAATCGCAGAGAAAGACGAAGGCCACGCCCACTATTTTCCTCATCAGAAATGCCATTTCACTTGGAAATGCGTCCGAATATGGAAGTAAAAACGATCGCAACTTCCGGTTCACGGGGACTTTAAAGATTTGTTTTAAAAGATAAACTAGTAAATCGAAGTCTATTGTTTGACAAAAACATATTTTTCTGTCTGAAATGAAATAAAATAAATAAATTAGTAAATATAAAAATGTATTTATTCATAAAAAAATAGAATACAACAATAAATAAAAATAAACAACAGCTAGGACTAAATAGAAACTTTGAAAATCTATTTTATATTATAATTAATACCCAGTCTGACCTTTCTGCATAGCAATAGGAAAAGATACAATTTTGTGCAAATGTGTGAGCAATAAAAAGATATAAAGGCATCAGTCAAACGATATGGATTTTTTTCTGTCTAAAGCTTCAAGGTAAGTGAGCATCAAAAGCATTTGGAATCGAGGAAGGAGATTGTAGCATTTTAGTGACACCTTCTGTCAGGACCGTGTATTGAAAAATAAAATGTAGATCATATGTCAGGAATGATAACAGGTAACTCACAGTTTGTCACTCAGATGATTTTTTAATGTTTGGATGTGTTTGTTGGTTTTGTGTTTCTCTGTGTCGGCTCTGATCTGCTCCTCTTTGAACTCCAACTGAAAATCTTCCAGCTCTTGGGAAACATCCGTAAGTGTCTCGCTGGTCTGTGTTTGTAAACAGATCATCAACAGACAATGTTTATGATATCATGACTATACAGCAAGCGATGTAAAATCACTCTTTTAATTTAGGTAGAAAATGATCAAAACAATTACACACTTCAGCTCAGATTGAAAACTCTTCCTCTTCTTCATTTGTGTCTCATTGATTTAAGGTCCACCAAACAAACACACCTGACTTTCTGTTGTTCGGATGTGCTTCATGATTTCCTCCTCCATCTGGAGTCTCTCCTCCACAAGCGGCCCGTGTTCCCTCATGAAATCAATATCCTCATTCAGACGACGGTTCAGCACCTCCGCGCGGGTCAGCCTGTCTCTCACCTGCGGCTGCTGATCTCTCCTTATTTTCAGTTGCCACGTCAGCTCAGCGATGTCTGGACAGCAGGCGTCACGCTCTGACGGAGAAAATACAAGACGGACGGACCAATAAAGAAAGGGGTGAGAACGAAAGATTATTTTTAGGAATTGGATTTATTTTTGACACTTTTAAACTGTGTATGTTAGCATCTGTTATGTGCATTTATCCAAATATTGAGCACTGGGTGGACAAAATATATTTAAATCATGAAGGATTCACATCAAATGTATTAACAACTGATATTGACACTTGATATTAAGAAAGCCCCAACACCCCATTGTCTGATTCCGGAGCTTACAGCCCTGCTGGGAATAAAAAATATATATATTTTTTTTAATAAAATAAAGAAATAATAAAATAAAGTAAATAAAATAGAATAGAATAATAAAATAAAAATACAACTGGGACTAAATAGAAATTTAGAAAATCTATTGTATATTATAATTAATATCCAGCCTGACCTTTCTGCATTGCAATAGGAAACTCATGCTGCTTCCAGTGAGCGAGACCGTCTTGTTTCTTTAAAAGTTTCTTCGCTTTCTCCTTCTCCTCCAGCAGGGCCTTCTCTGCATCTCTCCGGTCCAGCTCAAGACGCTCGATCAAACACGTCACCTCTGACAAAACATCCACAGTTTTCTTCCAACGTGGAGTCAACAGCTCACTCCCTATTCACAAAGACATTGTAAGATATTTTTCACGCAACCCAAAATATTGCTTATAAATGAAATCTAAAGACTCGCAAAAAAACTTGAAGCCTTGATTAAATCCATATTGTTTCATATATAATGGCTTAAACGAGATGAATGAATAAATCCGGGTTAACTTGAATCATATTAGGTTTCATCATCACCTTCAGCACAAAGCCCCAAGCCTTCAATACACACTTCTGCTGTGACGTCCTCATCTCTACCATCACTAGATGGTACACATCTGAAAACACAACAAATATAAACCAACACTGAAATTACTGTGATTGGCGTACAGTTATCACCTGATATCATGTTAACACTCTTGTATAATGGGCACAGACATAATGAACGCTGACCTAACTGGCCTCTTACTGGAATAATGGTCACAATGGATGAATAATTTGAAATGGAAAACCTATAATGCTTCATGGCTCACTTCCAAACGTGACTGTGGTTGTTTTCATTCTCAGTGTCATGCTGAGCATTACCACCCTAGAAGAGAAGACACATTCATTATTCATTCATTATGTAACGTGAGAGTAGATAACAGAACATTCAACCCATAGACATGTCAGCTCAATCTGCCTTTGATCTGCTGGTCTTCATCTAGGGCTCAATGTGAAGCTCTCGCCTCTGTGTGGTTTCAGGAGTGGGTCAGTAATGACATTTATGTTTGTGTTCAGATGTAAAGTTTGTCTTCATTAAAATCCCAATAGCTGTGGGTCTGTTTGTAAAGATGGTTCATGGTTTTACCTTTTGGCCCCAGTCTTCCAGTTTCGTCTTCAGCTCTTGGATGTGACACACCGCTTTCCTCACACATGGAGTGGGAGTGTTAACCAGAGCACAGCTGCGTCGCCTGCTGGAGCAAACTGTCTGCGACCCTCCCTGCGCTGTAACATTGTTTTAAGACATTTACAATTCCATCTTGAATGGTTTACATCAAGTAAACATGAAATAGCATCATAGGTGGTTTCACAATCGCATCGTTTGTTTTATTTTTATATTTAAATGTATTTTTTTAATATATATAAAAAATATATATATATATATATATATATATATATATCGATAGGGATGTACTGTAGAGCGGGTCTTGATTTTCTGTAATTCTGTATCAGACTGTTTTCACATCAGACTGGGTCCAGTTGGACACACAGGGGACGGATTGAAATATCAAGAAAACGGCATATTTTCATGTAAAATTAATTAGTTGATGATTTTTTATTTAGAATATCATGAAACACCATCAAGCATTAAGAAAGTAAATGAAGAGTTTGGTTCCAAAATGAGATAACTCTTTTCAAAAATCATGTTTTTTATGATGTTGTCATGTTTTTATTGTGTTTTATTATGTTAGTTAAGGTTTAAAAACAATACAAGACTTTTGCCCTGAATTTTAGTCTGGACTTGTCTGTGGATTTGATCTGTTAGTGTGTTTCCATCTGAAACTTTCCAAAAGTCTACAAGTGTGTGACGTCTGGATTTAAAAAAATCTGTTCAGATTTTAAAAGCCTTGTATTGTATTCAAGCAACTGTATTTTTTGAGTGATTTTGGCTTAAATCAATACACACAACTGCAGTTTGTTTTATAATAATTGTAATGCACAATAAAAAACGTGATTTTTTTAAATAAAATTAAAATCTAATTTTGGAACCAAACTCCTCAAATAAAGGGTTACTTTTACTTCTATGTTGACTTTAAATTGAAAATCCTGAATACAAATGCTTGAATAATAATTTACTGTGACATCATAAACATCATGGTTTTAGTATTTAAATACTAAATGAATTAATACTCATTTAAATTGTGAGTGAACAGTTTAGCAAAGACTTTGCCCCTAATGTAAGATATAATGTCGATATAATTTACCTTGTAAGAATTCTCCCTCACCTGAAGGAAGTTTGAGCAACTTTATGTCAGTCATCACTCAATATCTGCACGTCACATTGTGAAACATTAATCAATGACTGTGAATCAATCAATATTTACTCAATAATATGATCTGAACACAAATGTATTTTAAAAACGTTTTTATTTATTTAATTCACATTGGCTTCATGATGTGTGACATGTCTTAAATAAAACTTAACATCACTTTAACTGCTCTGTTATCATGAGTTAATCAGTAATGAAAGCGAGGTTACACAGGGTAACTTACAACAACAAAACAACAACAGTCTGTCCTGTCAGTACTTACGTATTCACTGCTAAAGCGCAGAAAGTTGAGCCATCAACGTCATTTAATTATTTATGAGGCAACAAGCGCGATGTGGTCACGTTAACACATTTACTCTCCTATTATGTGACGCGACATACTTCAGTTTCCAGCCCGCACAGTTTGTGCACGCGCGCGGTTGCCAAGCAACAGGAAAGGCCTTCATTCACCACAGAGACAATGGACAGAACTGAGAGAAGAGAGAAGAAAAGTCTTTTCAGGGTCGCAAAGTGGTGAATAAAATCCCGTATTAACCCTCCGCCGGGTCAGGGTGAAGAGAAAAGCTTAGGACTGCACCAGAGAAATGAGCAATAAACAAACGATCTTTTTGTGACGCCAGAGCCAACTATGTGTATATTTATAGTTTGCATTTTTGGAAATCTCTATCATTTTAAGTCTTGAGATAATGTTGTGTTATAGGCTATCATTTTCATTTCAAACGTTATCTGATAAATAAATAAACTAAAATAAATACGAAATAATTATTCATATTTTAACATCTCTATGTATTTGTATGTACTGTAGATATATACTATTCTCTAACAGTTCAAGGAAAATGTCCCATTTATCTGTTTATGAGCATCGTGGCCGGGTTCAGCGGAGAGATCCCGCATGACGTCATCGCCCGAGGAGCATTACGTCACATCAAAGCAAATGTACGCCTGAGATCAGAAGACTCCGCGCTGCTCCCCGCGGATGATTTAGGAACGCGTGAATTTGCGTTTAAACTGTAAAACTCTCGTCGATGTGATGCATCGATGTGTCGCAGATGTTCTTCATTGAAAGCGGAGGGTTTGGATATCAAGCCGTTTCTGCGATGACACGCGTTTGGTGAGTAGCAAGTGCACAGAGACCCAGACGCCTCTATAGAGCTTCATTGTCGATGCTCCACAGTCTACTTTACTATTAAATGCATGATGCTGATTGAGAAAGTGTGACGTATGTCGTAAGCATATGAAAGATTCTGTCCTAAATCATCGTGTTCGAGCGCAAGAGTGTGATGGGCCATTAACCCTTTTTTAAAAATTGAATTAAATTCTGCTTATCATCGCTTACATATGTGTGTTTATGCCAATGCATGTACTTGTTGTTGATTTCGAATGCATGTGTGTTGGTTTACTACACAATGTCTTTGTATTGTCAACCTTTAAATCCTCATTGCACAAGCATGCAATGATGTCATATTTTGATTTCCTGTATTTTTTTAATGGAGCGTCAGAAAGAATAGAATTAGAAGAAGAGTTGATCATACTACATTTAATCATATTTAAGTGCATCATCTAAAGTCAATGCTGTTAAAAACAAAACAAATGACCGGTCATTGAGGCTCAATATAGCTACATTAACCCTCACGTAATGTTTCTTCACAGTGAAGACAAGAGAAATAGTGTCCGGTGATCCAGCATAAGTAAATGACAGAAGGAATGGGCCGTAAGTCTTTATCCAGAGTCCTTTGGGGCGTCACGGTGATGATGATCAGAGTAGCATCCGGCTTTAAATGACTGAATCTGACTGATGGAGAAAGTCATTGAGTGATTGTTGCATCTGGCCCGTAAGGAGTTCTCACAGGATGTTTTTCAGACCTTTATGTGCGTTACATAATATATAATATTCTTAAATAGTCTGAATATTAAAGGACTAATAACATAACCATGACCAAACTATACAACATCCCAGACTTTACACCAAATTTGTGATTTCTGAATGCTAAACAACACCAAAGATAATGCTGCTCTTGTGTTGTGTTGCATTTTCTGTTGAAGGTTTTGAAGAATGTCCATTTTAGCATCCACACACTTCCACCTGTTCCTGGCTCATGACCAGTTTGAGATTCACAAATGCACGTTTGCTGATGATGTGTGTACGTCCATGTGTAACTCTGCGCTTCATAAATCTTACATGTTTTGTATTGATATCAGCTTCCTTTGAGATGTTGTCTTGCCGTTTCTCAAACAGAAGCATTACGTGGTTTTGGAGAAATGCGGAGGCATTAGCAGTCATGTACTCCCACAGACAGTATGAGCGAAGTGATCCGATGCTAATAACTCAGAGTCACTCCCAACAGCTGCTTTACGTGGGACTCACTTGACTTTCCTCCCGGTCAGATCTGTAAATATTCTGCGGTCACTCACCGGCTTCAAGGCTGTTTATCAAAGGAGAAGAATCCAAAAGCATCATTTCTTGTTCTTGGTGTACTAAATAAATCACACAAAGGCGGTGACAAAAATGGAGCAGGGCTGAAAACGTCTGGATGGCACCTAGTGTCCAAAAGGATATTTATAGGCCTGGAGATCCCAGAGCTGAGAGAGAGAGAGAGAGAGAGAGAGAATGTAGAAGAAAGGCTGTGTGAAATATAGCATCTCTCTGGAAGTGTCCCATTAGAGAGCTTGAATTACAGTCTTCTCTAGTAACCGGTTCTAGCGTGTCCTCATCATTTTGCCTCATAATTTCACACAGAGTGTCTTAAAAACTGCAAATAAGGTCCACAGACCCCTTCATAAAGGACCAGACCGGCCAGCGGAGGGCCGGGAGACGGTACAAACTTGCAACCGGAGCTAAGCGAGCCGTCTAAGCCCGACAGGAATGCGAGTCTCTTATTGGAAGTTAAAGATAGAGGCGACACATGCTGGATCCTGACGGCTTCTCCTTTCAGTGGGTTGCCAAGAATTCTATGAGCTGCTTTTGTTGTGAAGTCGGACCTGACGAAGAACATTATTAGACCCGTTTCGGTGTTTGTGGGAACAGGATCATGGTGCTATCTGAAGGGTATCTGGTTTGGAACTTCTTGTTTGCGTGTGCTCTCATTTATGCTGTAGCTGAATAATACTTAATGTTTCTCTTTATGTAGAGCGAGTTTGGTTATACACAAAACCTTCTGTGACGGACACAGTTTTTAAGTAGTGAATCATAACACATGATCACACTATACGGCTGCTTTGAGTAGGGTCACATTAGTGATGTATTCAATTATGCAATGCATTCTGGGTATTCTTCACATGTGTAGTGTTTGTCCCGGTGTTGTTATGGTGACACGGTATATTTGCTTATTACTGCAGCCGCCGGGAACTCTGGGATCTCTGGGATTGTGACGGCACATTCCTTAAACTTAATTGAGCATCACACGCTTTGTGAGGAGTTTTGGACTGAGAGAGTTTTCACTTCAACCTGATATAAACTCTTAGATTCTCTTACAAATGTGCAGTTTTAAAGTGGAGATGCAATTTAATTTAAGAGAAAGAGAAGCTTGTTAGAATATGTGATTTTTTTTATCTGATGGGAAATGGTTGTATCCCTAAAGTACTTTCGCTGTTGTTCTTTACACAAATGTACAGTGATGTTATTGCACTGCCCTTTTATTTAATTGACCATTGTATTAAATATTTGCACAATACTCTAAGAAACAAACATGATTTTAAAGTTTTGGCAGAAAAACTGGTTAAGTTTGGTTAAAAAATATAACTAAATATGTGTCATTTAAGTATAGCGTGGCAATATACAAGATATTTTTTCACGATATGACATTTTTAACAGGTTTTTTTTGTGTGTGATTTTGCAGCATAAGGAAATTATTTTGAGGTCGAGCTTTTTTAAATTCCTTTCTCTATATTCATTTAATGTCTAAATTAAGTTTGAGTTATTCCATGTTTATAAATGAACGTACAGAAGGTTCAAATAAACCTTTAATGCTGTTAGTTCTTTAACAAAATAACACATGGTATACAAGATTTATTTGAACACTAGAACTCCTAATTTATAGACGTCTGTTTCGTCGGACGTATGCACCTGGTCTGATATTATCTTCCGTTGTGTGTTTGATCGGTCTGGCTAGTGGATAATAATAAATCAAGTTACTTTTATTTATTTATAATAATATTTTATTGAATAAACAATTTTAAATTTAATTGTATATAATTTACAAAAAAAATGATAAATGAGTCGTCGCATTGTCGCATTTAAATTTAACGTTTTTTCTACTGGTGAACCAAAATAATAGTAGACATACTTGTAACCAGCCACCTAATGTAATATACTTGTTATTTCTTTTGCCTTTAATCAGAAATAATGTATAGGGACATCTTTGTGGATGTGTACCGGAAGTAAAGTATGATCCTCTAGCAAACATGTTTGTGTTCCTCATGCGCACACAGTGTGTATAAACACAGAACACACTTATGAATTTGCCTTGTTCTTTATATTTAAGAGTACACTGGCTCATGGATGACCTCAAAGAACACATGGTTTCACACAAGAACACATTGATTTCATGGCATCTGTGTGTCCGACGACACATTCTCATTAGTTCAGGTTATTATAATGAGCATGTGCTATATGCTACACGGCCCATTTATCGCTCAAAGTTGTATTGGACACTTACATTCACCCCATTTTAGAATGGGGCTGGTCTGCTGCCATGGAAACGCATCACATGATACAGCGCAGTGTATTAGATGGCATTAAACAGCACAAAGTCAGTTGTGTTCTCCCGTCTATTCTGATGGACAGGTCTGTCTTCAGAAAGTATCACATATATGAGCTTTTAAATGTGCACAGGTGCATTCTGGGATACTACTGTAGTGAGATATCTGTTTTACATTCACAAGCACAAATCCAAGCCAGGTCCAAGTTGTGTCAGTGTAAATTTTGGTTGTGTCCATCACCTGCGACTATTGTGGATTTTGAATCTAAATCTAAATCCCGTTGTGTCGACGTCTGACATATATTTCCTTTGTTTCTCGACGTGTGATGTTTTCTAGAATGATCGAGGAGTCGGGCAGTAACAGCAGCATCATGGCAGACAGAAGGCAGCTGTTTGCTGAAATGCGTATGTATTATATTTCACTCCAGTTTCAAACTGATTATTTAGCCAAAATGTGATCTAAAAAAAACAGCTTAGTCAGGCTAAGCACCTTCGTCTGGTTTTCATTGTGGTTTTTGGCAGGGTTGATCATGTGAGAATAAAGTGTAATGTATTGTTTTAATGTCACAGGTGCACTGGATCTGGACTCCATCCGATTGTCCACATACAGAACAGCATGCAAGCTTAGATTTATTCAGAAGAGATGCAATCGTAAGTATGAGAATACAATACAAACTTTACTGTAAGTTTAGTATGTCATAAAAATGTCTAAATGCATTTGTCCGCAGTGCACTTGGTGGATATCTGGAATCTTATCGAGGTGTTTCGTGAAAACAGACTCAACACCATGGACCTCAGCGCAGAGTTCTCAGTGTCGCACCTTCAAGCAATCCTGTCCACCATCTTTCACCAGCTGAACAAGCGTTTACCCACAACCCATCAGATCAACGTGGACCAGTCCATCTCCTTCCTCCTTAACTTTCTGTTCGCCGCGTACGACCCGTAAGATCATGACAGGATTATCCAGAGCTGCAATCTACATTTATGTTCAAGAATTTGGCAGATGTTTTTATCCAAAGTGCCATATAAAAATATGAGGCGATTCAACTTAATCTAATGGATGTGTTTGACATCATCGATGTTGCTTGGCATTCACATTCGCAGCTAACAGGGAACGTTTTCACTTTTGCTAACTTTCTTTCAAAGTGATCAAAAATGTTCTGGCACATTGAAAGAGGATTGAGTAAACTTTGTCACATTATCAAAACGTTAAAGCTAATGCCGTGCTTACATTGTATGAAATAACGTTTAACCAAACTTTTTGTAAGATGTACTCAACATATATCCTATGACAAAGCTGCTTACGTAAAATGCCTAATTCGCAATTGGTGCGAACAGTCGCGTTCCACACTTTTATTACTCGCAGGATTTTTTTTTAATTTTGTGTAATTGATGCGAGCTGACAAATATTTTCAATTTGCGTGGAAGAGGAGATTGACATGGGTTTGTGTAAATCTCGCAGCCCAATTTGCATCATTTGCATCGCCTGCTGCAAGTTTGTGTCTATTCACGTCTTTGCACGTTATTCGTGTTTGGTGCGATCCCCTGTTAGGCTTTTATTACAAAACTTAATTCATTCTGTTGTTACATTTGCAAAAACTTTGTCATTGCTGAACATCATCAAAACGTTAAAGCTAACGCCGTGCTTACATTGTACGAAATAACGTTTAACCAGATGTTAGCGAAACCTTCTCAGAACCTTTTGTTTTTCCGTGCATAGCCTGTAAATGTGTTGGGTGACAAGTGTGTCTATTCTAGGGAAGGTGGAGGAAAAGTCTCGGTGTTTGTGGTGAAGATGGCCCTGGCCGCCCTCTGCAGAGGAAAGATTTTGGATAAACTGAGATGTAAGTGTTACCCGGCTCTGAACCCATGTGTGTTCAGTGGTATGATGCTGATTAATGGACACTTCTATTCATCGTTTCATCTTCATTTGAAAGGTCATAGCAGCTGTCATTACTTGAAAGTCACTCGCAGCCACAACTCATATTTGCCTTTTCATGACCTTGTCTGTGTAAAACTTTGGGCCTCGTTTCTATTTAAGAACACGTCGTTATGAAAATTGTCAGTGTGGTGTTACGTGTTTGTCAAAGGAGTTTGTAGATATTTGTTGCAGGTTTTTATTTCAAACTTGAATTATACTACCTGCATGATGCCTTTGACTAAAAACAGACTTGCCTCAATTTAAATGAGCAAAGTCAATGTTTATCAGTTAATTTTTTTTTTTAATGCCGTTTCTTTTTTTAGATATATTTTCCCAGATTTCAGACTCGAACGGAGTGATGATATACACACAGTTGGATCAGTTCCTGAGGGAGGTGCTCAAACTGCCCATGACGGTTTTTGAGGGGCCATCCTTTGGTTACACTGAACAGTCCACGAGATCTTGCTTTCCTCAAGAGGTGTGTCGAATTCCTCCTTCGGTTGTACACTTCAACTCTCAATCTAATCTGGAAGATCGTTTCATTATACGCCCAGTTAACTTCCGGTTTGTGTTTGGCTAGTGTCTAATAATATTACTATTTACATTTTATTTTATTTGTCAATATTAATTTATATTACTATATTATTATATAATTGTATTAAATAAACAATTTGTTGTATGTTCATTTTATTAAATGAACAATCTGTTGAATGGGTCATGTAGTTCGGTCGCATTTAAAGAAAGCGTTCGGTACACTGACGTCTAGTGGTTGAGCTTGGTATCGCAGTCGAAAGTCAAAATATTAGAGAGACAAGTTTTTTTTCGCTTTCTCTTGATTGTTGTCAGAAATAATCTACAAGCACCTAACCCTATTGCTTGTGAACGTGTACGGGACGTTAAGTTGGGGGTCACAAAAGCGTGCATGTGCTGTAACGTTTGTTTATGTTGTCACTATGAAGCCGTCTATTCGTTTTGATGTATTTTTTCAATTCCTTATGACTAATTTGTTTACGAACTACTGGCGCTTCACAGAAGAAGGTCACGCTCAACGTGTTTCTTGACACGCTCATGTCAGATCCTCCCCCTCAGTGTCTGGTTTGGTTACCGCTGATGCATCGGCTGGCAAATGTTGAGAACGGTGAGTTTTCAACATCTGTTTTATTGTGAATGGCTTTTCTAAATGATAGTATTTACTTCTGTCATTCACAAACTAAACGACTCTCCTCTCCAGTCTTCCATCCAGTGGAGTGCTCCTACTGTCACAGCCAGAGCATGATGGGATTTCGTTACCGTTGCCAAAAATGTGATAATTACCAACTCTGCCAGGAGTGTTTCTGGAGGGGCCATGCCTCGGGCAGCCACAGCAACCAGCACCAGATGAAGGAGTACATGTCATGGGTAAGTGATTGCTAATATTATCTTGTCTTTATACTATTTGTCTGGATTGCATTTTGCAGTTTTTTAGTTTTTAGGTTTTTTTTCACGTTTTATTTAGTATTCACCCTTTTTTTCCTCATTAAAAACTTTCTGGTCATTCTAATGAAGAAATCTTGAATGCAGGATTTATGTATTTTGTTAAGATGTACACAACATATATCCATTGACAAAGCTGCCACATAGTACATCTAATGCTAGGTTCACACCACGCTCGTTATTACTCGCTGAAAAAGTTTGTTATTTTGGCGTGTGTGACGCCATCTGACAAATATTTTCAACCTTCACCGAAGACGAGATTGATGTGTGTTCACGGCAATCGCAGCGCCTTAAACATAGAAATAGAAGCTGACATGAAGTTAAAAAAGAAAAGAACTACAGTAGGAAAATCCTGCTTTGTGTGATATGATAAACATGTCCAGTTGTGTTTTTAAAGCCGTTTACTTCAGAACAGATCTTTGTTTCTTCCAGAAATCTCCGGCTAAGAAGTTGTCGGACGCTCTTAGCAAATCTCTGAGTTGTGCGTCCCACCGAGAGCCTTCGTACCCGATGTTGTCCGAAGACCCTGAGAAACCGCTCAACCTCGCTCATGTGGTGTATGTAACACGGCACCTGCTTGAAGCAGTTTTGAGTCTTTTTCTGTTTTCAACCTGATGTTAATAGTCCATGCTAACATTTTCCTGCCTTGTTTTGTCTTTGCGCTACGAAACAGGGACACGTGGTAAGTTGCGTGATATAGAGCCGTACTTTACGTCGATTAAACACTGATGCCCAAATGTGACCGTGGACCAAAAAAACATTCATAAGGGTCAGTGTTTTTAAATCGATTGTTAGTGATTTTGCTCACAAAAATAAAGTTTTGATATATTTACGATAGAAAATTTACAAAATATCTTCATGAAACACGTGGTTTACTTAATATACTTATATTTTTTGGATAAAAGAAAAATAATTTTGACCCATACAATGTATTGTTGACTATTGCTACAAACAGTGTTGGGTGTCACTAGTTACTAAGTAATTAGTTACTGTAATTTATTTACTTTTCCCTTGAAAAAGTAAAGTAAGGGATTACTCTCATTGTTTCTGTAATTTAATTACAGTTACTTCTAACTAAATACTTGTGTAATATATGTGTGTGCAATAGTGGAATTGACATCAAAATGACTATCCCTGATAAAATAAAATCTGTGCTTTAATGTATAATTCTCACATCTGTAAGTTAATAATACTACTTTATGTAGTTTTATATTATTTATTTGAATGATTTAAAAGAGTCGTTTCATGTCTATCCTTGAATCACTGAACTGATCAAGGTTGATGTAGGATATAGAAAGAAATTAGTAATGAGTAATTAAATATTTTTGGAGAGACAGTAATCTAATTACACTATTAAACAGTTCATTAGTGACTAGTAATGAATTACTTTTTCAGAGTAATTTACCAACACCGGCTACAAATACACCAAACTTCTTATGACAGATTTTCTGGTCCAGGGTCACATATTTTACATGGGCACAAACACATTCATATGCACGCGCACATACAGTATACACAAAGTGTTGATGGTCTTGTGAATTTCTCCAGGCCTCCCCGACCTGTGACCAGTGGAAATGAGTACATGCTTTCTCACTCCATGCCATCCTCAGGAAACCCGTACTCTAGTAAAACGTGAGTAGAACATCAGGATATATGCTTACACATGTAATCTTTGTTGATTTGTTGAATCTTTGAGATGATTCAATCCAATGACATCACAACTGATGTGATTAATTAAAGATATAGTTTGGTTAAGCATATTTAATAGTGTGTTTTAAACGTGTTTGTGTTGCTTATCAATGATGCTGGTTTTGGGGGTGAATAGAGGTGCTCACGATGAGACCAAACAGAAGAGACTGTTTTCTCGGACGGCCCCAGATCTCTTAAAGGGAAAGGGGTAAGGCCGTTTCAATTTGCTGTAAGAACACGTAGATTTAAAAGGCAAACGTGAAAAATGTTTGTGACATGAAGTTAGAAGATTGATGAGGTTATTTGTCAGTCTTTCAGTTATAAAGTGACAACGTTATAGATACAGGTGTATACGTAGATGCCTCAATATGAAAGTTGTTTTGTGGTCATTATGAAGTCATTTGTGTTTCTGAAACGTGGTTTCAGGGTTCAGTACAGCCTCGATATTGCCGATAGGCTCGCCGATGAGCACATACTTATCGGATTCTATGTGAATCTACTTGAAAAGAAGCCCTCATGGTCAGTGTGAGCTGTCGCTCTGAGATTGCTGTGGCGCTTTTCATCTTAAAAGGCTTTTCACCCAAAAATGAGAATTCCTCCTCATGACTCTCTTTCTTCTGCAGAACACAAAAGAAGATATTTTGAAGAATGTTGGTACCCAACATCCCTTAACATTAACAAACGTAACATTGGTAGACTTCTGGTACATATTCACAAACAAGAGAGTGCCTCTAGAATATTTCTGATAACAATCAAAAGAAAGCGTAAATTGTCTCTCTAATATATTAAATTTAGACTGAGACACCAAGCTCAACCGCTACATGTCATCGTACCAAACGCTTTCTTTACATGCGGCAGAACTACAGATCCATTCAACAAATTGTTCATTTAATAAAATACAACGTACAAAGTAAACTGCAGTCGCATGTACGAGGAAACGGTCTATAGACACAAAACCAGACATTTCTCAAAATATCTTCTTTTTAGTTCCACTGCAGAACGAGTCTTAAATTCACTTTGAACAACTTGAGAGTGAATAATTAACGACAGAATTTGTATTTTTGGGTGAACTACAACTTTAATCTGTTTGTATAGACCAAGGTTCACCATCTCATTCTGATAATACCCAGCATGCAACACAATACATACATTTGGAAATAGTCTACCTTTATAAAACATGTTAAATGTCACCAATATGTGTTTTATTTTAAACAAGGTTTAAGCAGATTTGGGATGGTGACTTTACTAGCGTCAATGCTTTGCACAGAAGTGTTTGCAGCTTGCTAACCGATTGGCCTTTTTCAAGCCATATTTTGACACTGTGATGTCATTATAGAATTTGTTGACATGATGGTGAACAGCAGTTTAAAACACGATAAATGTCAACACCATCTTAAGCTATGGCTGTGTCCCTATGAAAAGAGATCTCACATTAAGATCGCATTGCTTCTAACCCTGCAGTGCATTTTGGGAAATTGGGTCTCAGTTTGAATGATTTGCTGACAGTAGATCTTTCATGTGCTGGTTATGCCATCGCTCTACATGAACATCATTCAGTAGTGCTGAACTTCCTTAAGATGGTCATAATTTTGAAGACCAGCATTCGGCTTTATATATACAAATAAAAAAGGACATTTCTGTCTAATTATAATTTCTTTGCTTGCACTTCCCTTACTAAATGGTTTAGAAGTGAAACACTAAGTGCTTTTGTGTATAATGACCCAGATGACTGAGTTGGCTCCGCCTTCTTTCCTTGATTGACAGTTTCCAGGAGAGCAGTAAAAACCATGATGATGAACACTGCCTCATTGCCCGTTACGCGTCCCGATTGGCTGCTGACGGAGGTCTGTCGGTAAGAGAGCCAATCAGAGCGCTCCTTAGAGCATCACCAAATATTCATTCTTTTTCAGATTTTCCTTTCCGTTATAAGTCATCTGGACATTTTATTCAATTAAAAGTTGTTTTTTCACAGTTATAATACTACCTTGTGCACAGACAGCTGCAGTATAAGTAACTTCACTTAAATGAATTAAATGCTTTTAATTCAACAACTCTTTCATGAACAGAAGAGCAGAGCGCCGTCAGATATCTCCTTGTGTTTGGACACAAATAAACAGCAACGGCAGCTTATCGCCGAGCTGGAGAACAAGAACAAGTGAGTTGGATGCTGCAGGTTGAGTTGTGATGTTCAGTGTTATCAGCTTTGGTGTTCATAACGTTTGTGTTTAATTTATGTGTATGAAGGGAGATTTTGCAGGAGATTCAACGCTTGAGACAACAGCATGAGGAAGCTTCTCATCCTCCATTTGACAAAAATCAACAAAACCCAATGTTACTGGCTGAACTGAGACTGCTCAGGTACACAAGCACACATATACTCAGACTCAGACAGACACGGATGCACACACAGACACACACACACAACAGACTGAAACGTGATGAGTTGTGCTGAACAACAGACTCACTCCATATTCAGCATAGTAACCTGAGCGCTTCTCGTCTCATACATGAATGAAAGCTTTTGAAAAGCAATTTACAAAACTCACTGTTTCCTGTTTGAACACATCAAGCAGTCCAGTCGACATATTTACTGAGCTCGGTCCAGACCAACTCTTAACCTAACCAATGGTTACCAATGTTTTACTAGTAGACTCTTACAGTGACATTACGGCCCCTATTTTCCCGATCTAAGCGCATGGTGTAAAGCGCAGGGCGCTCCTCAAAATAGCAACGCGCCTACAATGCGCCTGAAAACACCTCTTTTTTAGACCAGCACACACGCCCATGAGCGCACAAATATGCACAAATGCATTCGCTATTTAAACAACGCAGTGCAGGATGGGAAAATGAGAACCGATGCTTGCTTAACTACACTACCTAAAGAAACAAACATACAAAGTAGGCAAGTCACTCAAAAGACTACACTAACAATCTTAAATAAAGTTTACAAATACTTAGACACCAGCTAGTCCAAAACTTACATGAATGTATTACACTTTCAGGCAAAATGTAATAGTAAGTATATAAGGTATGTAATATAATATTTATTTATTTCATATATTTTACTATTGTTGATATATTTATTTTAATATAAAAATTATATAAAATTTTTGCGCCAATTTCTTATCTAAATGTGTTTTATTAATATTTTCATAATATACTACCATAACAAAGACTACCGTACAAAAGTTTAGGTTTGCTTTACTATAATATGATCTTAAAAAAATAAAAATTGAAATGTTTGACATCATGTATGTAGGCACAAATATGATTGTTTTGATTGATAATTTTTTTTTATATGAATGACTTGGATCACATAATAATGAAAAGCAGCCAATAAGAGGCCAGAGTAGATGGGAACTCCTTCAATACTGTCTGAGAAGCATGTGAGAATGTGAAAACATGACAGTTCTGAAAAAAGATAAAATATGACAAAAATGAAAGAAGGCTGAAGATGTTATAGATTTGGTTTATTTTAGTCACAACATAATTCCCAGAGTTACATGTGTTTTATTCCATAGATTGAGTTTTTTGGTCATTTTATAATATGGATGGATATGTGGCCCTTATATATTAACATTCATAGATACCTATATCCTCATATAGGCACTTTCCTTACTTTAGTGAAACACTGTCAGACAGTTCGCTTTCACAAACATATCAAACATTGACAGAAAAGTCTGCTTCTGTCTCAGGCAAAGAAAAGATGAGTTAGAACAGAGAATGTCAGCCCTGCAGGAGAGCCGTCGAGAACTCATGGTCCAGCTCGAGCAGCTCATGCTGCTTTTAAAGGTAAGAAACATCCCACAAACACAAACAAACAAATAATGATCAAATAATGTGGAGAAATGAACTTTAGTGTTATTGAACTGAACTGCTCCACCTACAGGATGAAGAGTTAAAGTGCGCTGTGAGTCTCACAGTATGTACAGTACAGCTTTGAGATGACATGCATTGACTTCATGTTTGATCTAACTCAAAATAAACTAAAGAGATGTGTTGTCATATCTGTGCTCTGTGCTTGTGGAATCCAGCGTTCACATTCGGATTAATTGATTTTGCAAGAACACGCATGACCATTTTCTGATATGTCACACATACACTTTAATATTCTTTTGATAGTTTTAAGTGTGCTGTGAAATTGACCTTAATGTGACTTTCAGCCTGTGTTTGATGATAAAGACTAATGCGTGTCGCCTTATGTTAGTAGTGTCAGCACTTTAAGCATGGAGAGCGTTCTTGATTTGAATAGGATACTAATAATATGATTAAAAATCTCTTTTGATAATGAGCTAAATGGGAATAATGTGTGCATCAAAATCATTTCTAGACCCAAGGTCCTAGCTCCTCCCCTCGCTCCTCCCCCAGCCACACGGCCAACACATCCATCCAATCATCATCCGGTTATACCACACCCATCCCCATGCCTGTCCAGTCAACATCCGGCAATACCACGCCCAGTCAGACACCGCAGGACTCGCTCATGGGCCTGGGAGGAGAAGTGCAGCAGGCCTTTGCTCAGGGTAACCACGGTAACCATAGTGATGCTGACCTGGAGGCTTTGTCTTGTGATGCTGATTATTGTGTTTTTCATTGCAAGGCTCCAGAAGGAATTTAAGAAACGATCTCCTGGTGGCTGCAGACTCTATAACCAACACGATGTCTTCATTAGTTAGAGAACTCAACTCAGGTAGTGTTTTGTATTTGGACTGTTTGTAATGTAAATATGCTATAAACAATAGATTATATACTCAGATGGGCTGCTACATGTGAGTTGTCTGCTAGATTGGAACAGTCCGGTCATCCACTATAAGAAAGTGTGTTGATTAAATGTTGTTTTGTCGTTCAGAGGTGGAGAGTGAAACCAACTGCTTCTCTGACCTCACGTTCCAGATGCCAGATGTTCCCTATCCACAGACCAATTTATCTAGAACAGGGTAACAGACACTTTGGTTTTTGTGCATCAGTAGTACACACAATTGTTTTATATAAAAAAAAAATGCAATTTTAACATTTAAAGCTGATGTTTGATGTTTTGGCAAAAGTGGCATCTGGAGGATTGAGATGAACTCTCAGCTATTATAGATTCTTGAGTTGGTTTGGTTACAAAGTCATAATTTTGTATTGTAAGGTAAACATTGGAATGACATAAATGCACATCACGATTGCAGTAAATGGAGAAAAAGGCAATAAGCAAATCAAATACTTGCTGTTTCATAAGTTATTAGATAGTTGACGATGTTTAGTGTCACAGCGTCTCTTATTTCTGTAGAAACCTCACACAGTGTTTCTGGTCTCGTAGGGCAGTGGGTCAGATGGAGGCCGGAGGGTTTTATGGGAATGATCTGGAAAAACGTCTGGACAAAGAGTTAAAGATGGAGGAGCGACTGAGACGCGCACAAGATCAGGACAAGAACTTCCTGGTGAGTCACCTTTTCATTTTACGTTGAGTCATTAAGCAGATGCTTTTATCCAAAGCCACTTACAGATGAGGTGAATAATGGAAGAAATTGGAGCAATATAAGGAAAGCAAAAAGCATAAGTACAATAAAACTGGTGTCATATAGCCCACCACATTATACAAAGCTAAGGATCATTTTTTTAACACTAGCATCTTTGGCATTTATACAAAAATGTATTTACAGACCAAGAACAATCTGAGAGAAAATATATGCCACGTATTCTATATATTTCATCATTTTCTGTTTGTCCGTTAATTCTGTTATTCTGTTTTAAAGGGAACATATGGCGCCAATACGTGTTTTTCTGTGTCTTTGTTGTGCCCACGCATGTATTAGACACATAAAATTGCAAAACAACATGGCATTACATGTAAAACAAATGAAAATATTCGATTTAGCCGTGTCATATGACCCCTTTAAAACATAACTAAATCAATTGTATTTTTGCTACACATTTTAACCAGAAAACTTTGGATTCTGGGAGACATGCCAGCAACATGTCATGAGAACGCTCTATATCTCACATTTGATTTCTTTTTAATCGCTATAGAAATGAGATGAAATTAAAATGGAACATCCATTAAACCAAATGGATATTTCACTGAAATGAAAATGTCCCCGGGCTGCTTATATGCACCTGTTTCTGAGCGCTGCAGTGACGTTCATTTTATCTTCACATCTGTACAAGTCTCACCACATGACACGCCCCGACTATTAGTGCAGATGCCTCACCGTGTGCCCGCATCACGCCATTAATGGACATTTAGGTCATTTTTTACCCAGCTGTGAAAACCACATGAACCTCTAACAATTCTGTTATTTCTTTGTTTTTAAGGTGACCTTACAAGAGTAGCTGCATTTTAATAAGCAACGGTTAGTGTTCACTCTATACAATAATAGACTAAACAAAATATATGTTTGTTTGTAAGATCTTTTATTCTCAACCGCAGGACGAGCTACTTCATAAAAGCACTGTGCAGTTATCACACCCGACACAACACCTCTGGAATACTGTGGTACACAACCCAATCTAGAAATATAGAAATATATTTTTAGAACCTACAACATGTTTAAGACAATACTGTGAAACAACTTGGAGCAAACAATGGAACTACAACACCATCAGTGCCATACAATCCAATGATTTCGAGGTTATTTCCTTTACTCTGTGTTAATGTGATTTGGTTTGGTTTGATTTTCATGACGTAGCTGTTGAAAGAATTATACTGTATTTAAATATCTGTTGGGCAAAGTGTTCTTTAACGAAGCTGCTATCTTTACAAACGACATCTTTTCTTTTTGTACAAGCAGAATAAGAGACCCGATGGTCTTTTAAAGCTTATAAATAATAGAGTTTTGTGTAGCTTGGACTTTTCTTGAAAAGTTAAATCATTTGAGATTTTATCATTGTCTTTGATACACAACTTAATACACTGCCTTAGCACATGAGACTATGTTTGTTTTTAGGAGGTTAGGTACAGAATGTGTACTGTTGAAATGGAATAATTGTAAAGACATTTTAATTAAAGGTGGACATAACAAACGAGTGAATCGCACAAGAATATCTCTGGGCTACATTTCTCCCACAGTCCACAAAAGGAAAAAAATTGCATAAATTTGTCATTCGAATGTTTGGACACAATCTAAGAAAAGTTAAGCTTAAATATAGTGGAAAAATATCATAATGCAAATCATCTTAATGTCAGTTTCTTTGAGTAAACTTTAATTTCTCGTTTCTTTCTCATAATTAAAGGGTGAAATATTACCCTGACATATTCTTGAGGTTTATTGCGATTCACCCAAATAAATCTTTGTACCTCTGCGTTCAATGCAAGACATCATTTGGCTCTCACAGGCCACAGTTTATTTATCTTGCTATGTTATTTAACTTGCTAAAGTTTTAACTGCTGAGAGGGGAGAAAAGACGTTATAGGCAAACTTGAAAAGCACATCTTGCAGTTTGTGACGCTGCTGAATGTGCAGTTGTGGTACTGAAGATTTCTTTGGAAATGCATTTCAGAGAACATTACGGAGACTGTATGTTTGTAAAAGTGTCACTTGGGTTTGACCATCTGCAGTTTGTTATGTCGATGTGTTTTTTTGCATTCGCTCCGGTCACACTGCAGAGGTCACATGGTTTACCTGTGCTTCTTCAGACTGGCAGATATAGACCAGTACAAAAACAGCATCCACGCTCTGTTGCCAATCATTGCACTTTTCAGTGATTTTGCATGGTACTAAAGAGAAATAAAATATTGCATACATTGTACAAGTATCAATTTGTGTCCCCAACTGTGTTGGATTATGTGTACAGCTTGTTTTTTTATGTTTTCCTATCACATTATGGTTTGTACTTCATGGTTTTCTAACTTTGAGATGCAATATATATAATAAACACTAGATGTCCACGTTGAGCAGTAAAAAGATCTCATTTTCCCAATGAGCAGATAATGAGGATAGTTTAATTAAATCTTCCTGTTTTATAGATCCTTAAGATTTCAATAAACTTATTCGAACATTTAAACCTACAACATGCTTATAAGACCCCATACTAACCAAAGTTTAAAAATAGTTACTACCTGTTGCAATTGAGCCCATTTATAACATTATTATCTCGTCAATTCAAAGGCCATGTCCCAGGACCCTTTCAGCTGGCTGTCATTTAGCCTCTTATCTTAAAAACAAACTTAAACCCTAATGAACTAGGAAGCTATAGACCGATTTCAAATCTCCCTTTCCTGTCTAAAATACTAGAAAAAGTAGTGTCCACTCAGTAGTGCTTATTCTTACAAAATAATGATGTTTATTCCATCATAGCACTGAAACTGCGCTCGTTAAAATGACAAACGACCTGTTTATAGCATCAGATAAAGGTAACATCTCACTCCTAGTCCTACTTGACCTTAGTGCTGCGTTCAATAAAAACCATAAAATACTTTTAGATCGTTTACAGAATTATACCGGTATTCATGGACAGGCACAATGGTTCAGATCTTACTTAAAAGACAGATATCAATTTGTCCATTTAAAAGAAGAATCGTCAAATCTAACGCAAGTAAATTATGGATTACCTCAGGGATCGGTATTAGGACCCTTACTATTCTCCATATACATGCTGCCCCTTGACAACATTATTAGAAAACATGGAATTAGTTTCCACTGTTATGCAGATGATACTCAGCTATATATCTCATCAAGACCAAATGATTATTTCCAGCTATCTAAATTAGAAGAGTGCATCGAAGATATAAAACATTGGATGAGTAATATTCACTTATTGCAGAATATGCTAAATAAATAAAAAATGACTGAACAGCAGCTATGCTAATTATGGTCTTTCTGGCTTCCTCCCCCGCCCCGGGATGCCCATCCCTGAAGCCCAGATGAACGTCATATGCTCATCCCTAAATAGAGATTACACCAGCTCCAGCTGAACATCCCGTGCCAAACTCCTCCAAGAGCCTGCGGACTGACTGACCATGCAAGCTCCAGCTCAGGCAACCCCATCCCAAACCAAGAGCAAAGACGGACTACTTGTCACGTTAATGCTCAGTTTACAATATTTAGTCTTTAATGCTAAACTTACATCAAGTGACAGCAGTTTGAAGTTATAGCTGCACTCAGTTACATTATGGCATTCCTATTTTCACTGCTCATAACATTCTTATCTCATATCAGTCACAAAATAAGACCCCATTAGACCTAAACAGTTTCAACAAATGAAATTTTCTTAATCACAACTAAAAATCTCTCCCTATTTTTCATAAACATCAGCAACATTTAATGAAAGTCAGTGAGTGCAGCTGTGACACGTCAGAGGAGATCTGGGCCTCCCGGCTGAGTCTGGTTTCACCCAAGGTTGTTTTTACTCCATTTATTTATTACTGGAGTTTGTGTTCCTCACCACAGGGCAGTGTTGGCTTGCTCACCGGGAGACTGCTGATATTAGATATTGTTTACTAGAATTTTCTTGCTTTTCCTTTAAACACCGTTCACTGTGCTGTGTTTTACCTTTTATGTGTTTTTCCTGTTTTTCTTAAGAAGCAAAGCTGTTTAGAACAATGGACATTTTAATTTAATTTAATGTTAATGCATTAAATAAATATGTTATGTTGTTATCTTCTTGATTAAGATCTTCCAGAACAAGAGCTTTTTATTATCGTTCAACACATTGTTACAGAGATTAATGGAATTAAAAATGTTTAAAAAAATTAATATTAATTATTAATATTTTAATAGAGAACACTCAAAGACAGCCGCGTATTTGCCACTTTGATGATCATCTTGTTTGATTAAAAGCGGTAGAAATGAGTTCAATATTTTCGTCGGGATGATAGCGATAGATTATCTTTATAAAATAAAATAAAATAAAAAATATTCACAGAATAGGCTTCAGAAATCAGGCGTTTGCGTTCGTGATAAATAAAGGCATTATTATACCTCATACACATTTAAAACATCAGGAAACGTCAACACACTCTTCAATGAGCGGCGCATTGCGTTCTCATTGGCTACAAAAGACAACATCCGTTGCATCTTTCAACCAATCGTCTACAAGGAGGGCGGGCCGAAGAGTTTAAACAGCATCCGTTGTATCGATCAACCAATCAGCGGATGGCAGGAAGGAGTGGCCGCCAATCATCGACGACGGGGCGGACTCGCGTTCTGTGCTGAGTGTAGTGTGAGGGCGCTGGAGGGTGGGGTGCGAACCGAGACGCGCAGCTGGTTTTGTCGGATTTAACTGTTGAGTTTACGGGTGAGTCGAGCTTATATACGGTGATGTCTTTAACTATGACTGTCGTATCTTTTTTGGGCGGCTTAGATTTAGCTTTGCATGACTTGAGTCATCGTTTCATTTTGTTTCTTTTGTCGATTCGTGTGTTTGATTTTGTCTTTAAGTTGTTGAACATCGCGCAGGAAGAGCAGCTCGCTTGTTAGCAGTGTGTGGCTATTACATTAAAGTGCATTGATGCTTCAATACGATCTATAATGTCACTTTATATGTTAAATGGTGGCTTGATCAATAAATGAATAACGTCACTGACACACATTTGTTCTGTTTTATTTTGCTCTCTTTTTCTTTTTTATGTAACCTTCATCTTCTGAGCACACTTCCTGTTTTGAGCAAATGCACTGAATGGGTTATTTTGCTGGGATGTATTAGAATGAGAAACTTATAAATTGATGTTATGTATTCGGTTCACATGTGGCACAAGTTTTTACTAAATACTGAGTGGCAGCAAAGCCCATTTTCCGTCTTTAGGGGCCGGACAAGCAAACAAAAGGCAATTGAACTGACTGGTGCAATAGAAATGCAATAATCTTGATCACAAGCAGCATGTTGAACAGCTTACTAACTTCTGAAAACAAACTTAAACCTGACTTACAGAGTTAGACTAAAAAGTCTGAGACTACTAAAGGAAATACATCTGTTGCGCTACACATTTCATTGTAACTATGACATCAGATTCAACTTTATTGTCATTCTGCAGAGTACAAGTACAGGGTTGTGAGGTAGAAAAGCAAAGATCAGCTCAATGCAAATGACTATATAGATAAGGTGCAGATATAAGTGTAGGTGTACAGAAGCTCCATTGTGTAGATATTAGATGTATACATTAAATGGCCAGAGGCAGGTATGTTAAACGGAACGTGCAAGAAATTGAGCGTGCAAATATTTTAAGAGACCGAAGACATTGTGTCAGCATTATAGACTTGAAGGCATTATAGAAAAACATTATATATTGTAGAGAAGAGCAGCATTGTAGGTATAACGTCTCTCCAAGAATGGATGATTATAGAAGTGTAATGCTCTGAGTGATGCATGAACAGGTTATTTTGCACAAAGTAGTTTGCACAAATTAGCTGAATCTTACTTCATTTCATTTCAGTCCTTTTCGATTTTGTTTTTTCTGGATTTATTTTTTTAATCTTGAAACAATCTGCGTATTTCCAAATGGAACAAAATACTTGGAACTCAAAGATTGGAAGTGCACCAAATGTCACTTATAACATGAAGTGGGTAATATTTTTGGATTAATAATTTTTTATAATTATGTCAATAAATATCTATTTGCTTATTAAAGCCACAGTTTGTAAAAACACGCATTCAAAACAACAACAATTGCGTAGCTGAATGACGCTGTGAAGGAGTGTGGAATTTTGGGATCTGTTGACTTCAACTCCACCGCTGATGGCCATCAATCAGACGGGTGAGAGAAATCATGTTAATCATATGTTTCTACGTCATTAAAGTCGGTAACAAGGGTAACACTGATATGACGCCATTGACATGCGACTGCCCGGCCCTGTGTCACTGTTTAAAATTGTGATTTTTCTCACGATTCACAAGCCTTTGAGATCTTGTAAGTGCTCATCTGAAAAAAATATATAACACTTGACTAGTGGTTTTTGGATATTTTACTGCAAAATTGTTATAACTGTACCTTTAACTTGAGTTTAGTTCACCCCATGTCAGTTCTAAAACATTTTGTACTTCCAATGTATCAACACATTTGTGTATAAATAAAATACATAAATGATTGAACAACCACAGAGTGTTCTAATAGCTAGTCTTTTACTTTATATTTTTTTGGTTCTGATGAACACAAAAGAAGATATTTTGAAGAATGTGGGATAGCAAACAATTTTGGCTACATTTACTCCTTTTGCATATGCTTTTATCCACAGTAACTTACAAATGAGGTTAACGATGTAAGCAATTGGGACAACATAAGGACAAAAAAGCAAAAGTGCAGGTAAACTGGTCTCATATAGCCCTCCACAGTATACAAAGCTAAGGATCTTTTTCTTTTTTTTCTTTATGGATATAAAATCTAGACAAGAAACAGAAGTCAGAACATATCGGTCAGGTGTTGAATAAAGAGATGTAGTCCAGTCTGGACAAGAGGAGAGTCTGGTCTAGGACTTGCGTAGCATGCTCGGACAGGAAAGGTGTAATTTTCCTAATGTTGTAGAGGATGAATCTACAGGACTGGGCAACATGATCCGTGAAGTTAACCTGATCATCTGTTTCAGGCCGTTTTGGAAGATGTGATGGTAGATGAGTCCAGTTGAATGGAGAGGTTGAGATGAATCTTCAGGTCAGCCGGGATTATAAGCAGTTCTGTTTTTGCAAGGTTCAGTTGCAGGTGATGGTCCTTCATGCAGAGCAAAATGTCGCTCAGGCATGCTGAAATACGTGCCGAAACAGTCGGATCGTCAGGCTGAAATGATGGGTGGAGTTGTGTATCATCCGCATAGCATGATAGGACAAGCCATGTTTCCGAATGACAGAGCCTATTGTCATGTATACGGTAAAGGGCAGCGGTCCAAGCACTGAGCCCTGAGGCACACCTGTGTCGAGATGTGGGACTCAGACACCTCACCTCTCCAGGATACTCTAAATGACCTATCTGAGAGCAGTGTTGGGCAAGTTACTCTGAAAAAGTAATTAATTACTAGTTACTCATTACATATTCAATAGTGTAATTAGATTACTGTCCAAATTACTCTGTCCAAAAAGTATTTAGTTACTCATTACTAATTACTTTCTATATCCTACATCGACCTTGATTAGTTAAGTGATTCAAGGATAGACATGAAACGGCTTATTTAATTCATTCAAATAAATAATATTATTAACTGACCAAAGTATTACAAATGTGAGCACAGATTTTAAAGTAAGACTTTGAATTTTGATGTCAATTACACTATTGCACACGCATATATTTAACAAAGTATTTAGTTTAAGTACATCAAAAGTTACTGTAATTAAATTACAGAAAACATATGAGTAATCCCTTACTTTACTTTTTCGAGGGAAAAGTAATTAAAATACAGTAACTAATTACTTAGTAACTAGTTACACCCAACACTGTCTGAGAGGTAACGCCTGAACCTTTGTAGCACCACTCAAGAGACACCTATACCGTTAAGTGTCGACAGGAGGATGTGGTGGTAAACGGTGTCGAAGGCGACAGATAGATCCAGTAGGATAAGAACAGATGAGTTTGAGGCGGCTCTTGCCAGTCTCAGGGCTTCAATGACAGAGAGAAGTGGAGTCTCGGGGGAATGACCGATCTTTAAACCAGACTGGTTGCTGTCCAGGAGGTTGGTCTGCGTGTGAAAGGAGGAGGGCGGGTTACATTCAACACACTCAAGAGTTTGGCAATGAAGGGAAAGAGAGATACCGGTCTGTAGTTATCTAAGAGTGGGTTTCTTCAGTAGCGGGGTTATACGGGCCTCTTTGATGTCTGTGGGGAATGTACCAGTGATGAGAGACGAGTTGATAATGTGGGTGAGAGCAGGAACAACCGCTGGAGAGATGGCCTGGAGAGGATGAGTAGGGAAGGAATTCAGGTGGCTAGAAAAAAATGACCATTGAAATTTCATCTTTATATTAGAGAAAGGAGGAGGGGAGCAAGCTTGTGTCAGGGGTTTGGGGCGTGTTCACGAGGCAGCGAGGCATGACATCAGCGGCCTACCATTGGAATTGTTCCTACTATGGGAGTCAATTGGGTCCAATAACTGTTTGGTTATAAGCATTCTTCCAAATATATTTCTCTGTGTTCATCATTACAAATAAATGTAACTCAATGGCTAGTAAATGATGACAGAATTTATATTTTTGGGTGAACTAAAAAATTCCTTTAATTATCTTTATAAGATAGACACATCTAATTATGCTAAGATGTTATATTAGGTAAAAATGTGAGCGGGGTTCTTCAAATACTATTTTTATGGCCAGAATGGGGACCTTGAAGTAGAGTTATTGTCAGTTTTAAAAATATTTTGAATTGGCCCTTATTTGTTTTTCTTAATATCTTTAGCAATTTTGTTATGTCTATGTAACTGTATTATTTATTTATATTTTATTAAGTTGCTATATAACTTGAGTTTATCTTTAGCTTCATTTTTATTTAATAATTTTAGTGCCTCAAACTTATTTTAGTGTATTCCTGAGGTAATATTCCTATTTTCTTAAACGTTTTTTAAAAAAAATTAAGGCCATTATTTTATTTGATTACAGTTTTAGTAAACTATCATAACCTTCCATTGAAGTAAAAAGGCTTGCATTAAATTATGAATTATATTAAATTATATAACACTTACTGTAAATAATGGCCATACTGTACATCAAAAATGAGTCGGTCTGGATGCATCACAGTCATTTTGGAGGAAACTATGCTTTTGGAGAGAAATGTATAGATTATATGCATGATGATGTTAGAAGCCAAAGTTCCTCCTCTCACCCACCCGCACCCCTCCCATAGTCACATGACCGAAGCTCAGTGAATCAGGCAGCAGAGACACACACACACACACACTCGCAGTCAGATACACGCACGGGATTTACAGAAAACAAGCAGAAGCAGAAGACAGGGAACAAGCCCCCGACCTCCCTTTCCTCGTCCGTTCGAGTATTTCACAGAGCCAAATGCCCGGTCCGACACAAGCTCTGTCCCCCAATGGAGAGAACAACAACGACATCATTCCGGACAACGGGACCAACATCATTCCCTATAGAAAGAACACAGTGCGCGGCGAGCGCGCCTACAGGTAAACCAATGCCATTACCATCCGCCGGGAGCTTTACAAAGAAACGCCCTGCTCTGTCCCAACCGGATTCGATTCGTTTACGCGAAAATGTTCCAAACATTTCTCTTTTATCAATGCATTTACAAAACGCGCGTACCGGGAACCTCGGACTTCCATTATGGCTGCGTAATGCGCTACGGCGGGGCTCTTACTGAGCCAGATATGGCGTTTCCCCGGTGCTGCAGTGATATTAAAACACGTTTAAAACGCCTTCCAGTGAATGCATTCTTGCTTTTTAGGATTTTAAAACAACATGCATGTGATTTAAAAGAGACATTTCTGGAGATATTCGCTGACAGGACGCGTTTCCAGGTTTTGACAGTGCGTGGCCTGTACTCACTAGGCGCGCAGCCGTTGCGTGACGTAATTCATTGCTTGTTTGTATTAAAAGTACGCGCAGGGTTTTTATTTTGGTGTGCATGTCGTCAGTAATGATGGTTTATGTTTTTTTTGCATGGGTAGAAATAAGCACTCGAGTGTTGGTGATGTGTAAACACGTTATGCGTTGATTCTGATGGGTGCTATTGTTGACACCCAGAGGGCTCTGCTGATTCCCCCCCATCGTTCATTCTACTAAACTCTTTATCTTTCCTGCTAAATTTAGATGAATGTCTGCTCTTTAAGCACAACAACTATATATGAAACACACTGCGTACTTGGGTTTATTAAATAAATAACGTGATTTATCCTCAAACAGGAGTTTTAAATCTTGTATCATTTACGTGAAGGTTTATCGTCCGTGTGATGATGAAGACTATATCTATACAATAGTATAATTATTGAAATACAATACTACACTATACGACAATCTATTTACTTTGCCTATCAGTAAATAAGCAACAGTATTTTTCATTTACCTGCAAGAGTAATAAAAATGGCAATTTACTTAAGGTTTGTTCATGACCAAGTCTTAGTTTGAGATGAGTTTAGAACTGGTTACATTGGTGTTCTGGGTTTCAAAGACAGTAAACAGAGTTTCTGTAGAGGACAAAAGACCCGAGTCCTCCAAAACGGTCCAAGCTTTAAATTCTTCTATCATTTGCTCACCTTTATGCCATTTCAAGCCTGATTGATTTTCTTTCTTCTGCGGAACAAAATATATTTTCGAGAACGTCGGACCCCATTGACTTCCATTGTAGGAATACAAAACTACCGAAACATTTCCCAAAATATTCAACAGAAGAAAGAGTCACACAGGTTTCTAACCACACGATGGTGAATGATGATGATTTCATTTTTGGTGGAACTATCCATTTAAGTCATTTTCTCACAATTAATTATTAAGGCCAATATATTGACCTGACAATGTAAACTATTGAGTTTCAGATGGTGAGTGTTTTCATATTCTTTATGAGTATAACAGAAGATTGAAACATTTTGGTATTGGCTATATAAAGCAACACTTTATATATAAAAAGTTCAGAGAATGTCTAATGAAGTGAATAACTCTTGTAACAGATGCGATATGTCCGTCTCCGGCATTTGTTTTGTGTACATAAGACCAGTTGTTCAAGCAATTTTGTTTCTAGTTCCAGTTTCGGGACTGGTTTCTAAACATGCCTTCAGTTTTATGGATGTGTTGCAAATGTGTTTACATATGTTCAATGCCAACGACGTGGTGATAACGTGCAGTCACTAAACACTTGTTCTGAACATTAAAACCACATTTTATCATCTTGAAGGTATTCGGTTTCTAGTGCTATTCTCTTGAGATCATCTGCCAGCGTGCTGTGTGTCTACATCTGTCTGTGATGATGATAGTGATGATGTGTGTGTCTCGTCCACAGCTGGGGGATGGCGGTCAATGTGTATTCTACCTCAATCACTCAGGAGACTATGAGCAGGCATGACATCACCGCATGGGTGAATGACCTGCTCAGTCTAAACTACACTAAAGTTGAGCAGCTCTCATCAGGTGAGACCTTCCACATCATGACACGGGCTTTACACGGATGTGTCCTGTTAGCACCCTTTAAATATAGATACATTAGTTTTGTGTCCGATGAGTGACGCTGTTAGTCATACAGAATAAACCTGACCCACGATTCATGTTTAAGGCATTATGAAAACTCAACTTTTTTTATTGTAATGAGGTCAAAATCTGGGTCATGCATGACATTATAAAATTATTTTATGTATTTGGGTAGCAGGGGCGTTGCTGGACCTAAAGCACTACTGGGACACAGGCGCCCATGTTTTTCAGAAAAACCCGCTGTTTAGAAGAATGCAACACAATGCACAATACAATACCTTCATGTAGCTCAGTGGTGAGAGCGTGACGTACGCAACGCCAAGGTCATGGGGTCGATCCCAGGGATTGCACAAATTAGAAACAAATGTCTAGTATAATGCAATGTAAGTCGCTTTGGAGAAAAGCATCTGCCAGATGCATCAATAAAATAAAGTTAAATAAAAATACAAAGTTAAAACTGTATGTATTTTAAAATATTAAAGTATCTTCAACATACTTAACATAAACTTTATTATCATGTTTGCATGCACTGGATTGAAATAATGAAAGGAGAGATCATTTTTGGTAACACTTTCTTTGAAGCAGGTATGTAAAATGCATTATAAAGAATTATTAAAGGGTAAAATGCCCTTTGTGTGTGTTGTAATGCATTATATGTAGTTGTGAACAATTATAACCAATTTAAACGTGTAGTTTAATAATGAATTGCTAAGTGTTATAATGTATTAACTATAATATTTATGCATTAAAAGGTGCATTACAATGCTTAAAAACTACATTTATAATGTATTATACATACATGCTTAGCACATAGTTATCTTGGCCATAGTTACTGACAACCTTTTAGGCCCGGTTTCACTGACACAGCTTAGTTTAAACCATTATGCCTTAGTTGAATTAAGATATGTCACTTTTATAAAAATGCCTTAGAAGAATACATTACTGGTGTGCGTCTTGACACAAAACAATTGCACTGATCTGGGCAAATTATGGTTGAGTTTAGACAGGTCACACGTTCATTTTAGTCTGGGACTAGACTTATACCTCGTCTGTGAAACTGGACCAAATATGTCCGAAACTAGTGCTAGAAAATTTAATATTTCATTTCATTTCTGGAAGTACAGAACACAAATGTTTTTCTGAGCAACAATGCAGTTTAACAGACTTGTCAAAGGTTTTCCTGAGACATTTTCCTCTAACGTCTGAGACCTGACTGGCGGGGATGTCCAGTAGTTTGTTTATCAAGTCTCTCCTCCTTCTAACTCATCATCTCTCCTTTCTGCTTCAATTTCCCTGATCTGCACAAACAAATTCTGATGTCCATCTACAGGGGCCATTAATGATCGAGTCAAAATAAGATGATCGATATTATTTTGAAACTTGCTTTAGTTTCGTCATGTTTTCTTTGCCTGTGTGCTTCAGTCGTTGCAAGGAAACACACAGACGTGGATTTATGTAAGGAAGTATACATCAAGTTTGTGTTTTCGGACCGGTTAAAATGCACGACTGCGTCGCCTTTACAAGCATGAATTATGTTCCCATGTTGCATATAGATCCGTTTATTTGTATAATGATAATGATTACACCGACAAATAAATAAAACTTGAAATTCATACTGGGGCACTGCAGATTTACATTTATTCATTTGGCAAATTTATACTGGGGCACATAAAAACTATTTTAGACATGTTATGTAATAATGAAAGATTTAAAAAAACATCACAAACACTATTTTTAAAGAACAGGTTTAGTGAGTGTACTGGAATAACGGTGTTGTTTTTAATCACAGCTGTCATTAGAAACCATTTACACTCTTCATTGAGTCCTTTGATATTCAGTCAAGTTCATTGTAATTCATTCACACAATCAGTTCTGAGATCAGTTCTAACTGATGAGATTTTTGACAAACAGTAAATATATCAAAAGCTGATGTTTTTTCTAAAAAGCTTAACTATACGTGACATCATTCGTATGTAGGGCTGTGAAATGAATCGCTGTCTTCTAACAATTCTGAAAACAAAATAATCAAAGTAAAAGAAATTTGGGCCGGATTGTCTAATAATTTAGTTTCATTATTTATATATTATTTATTTGAATGTATGGATTCAGTTTATTTGATCTATTTTTCACATCCATTTTTAATATTGTTATTAAGTCGAATCCATTGTCAAATTTTATATTTATTATTAATTTATCTATTTATCGACAATGAGTTGTTGTGATTTCAACATCGGGCAAAATAATCATAGTTATAATTTTAGTCATAATTGAGCGTAATCTTGGAGATTTAGGTAGTTAAAGAAAAATCTGTTGTTATCCAATTATTTGTTTAATTAATATAAAATTATTAATAATTATTAGTTATTAGTATTAATTATTAGTTGTGCCATTATAATTACTTATTAAAATGATTAGTTATTAATGAATCATTTAAGAATTGCATCCATCAGCCCTAAATTCATGGGTTTTCATTGGTCGAAATGTGTCTGCACATTTCTGTGCTCTGGTATGACATCACCACCTAAGCTCAGGTCAGAGTTATTTACAGTTCACCAAGACACTGAATAACCCCTGGATCACGTCCAGTTCCACCTTAAAGACAGAAACAGGACATTGATCTCCATCAATATGACGTAGACGTGCCATTTTTATATTAGATAGATAGATCTCTCCCTGGGCCGGTTTTATTGATTCGGATAAATCAGATGGAGTTTATTGCTGCTCTTCCTCGGATGACTCTGATACTGAAAGGCTCTGACTTTAGACGATCTGTCTTCTCAGTGAAAGCTCTTATTAATTGGAATATTTTACCTAAAGAAATTAGGATGTGTACATCTGATTTGTTTGAATAAAATTTAAAATCTTATTTGAAATTAACACAAATTTTTTGACCCTTGATTTTTATTGATTTTTTTTAATATTCTTTCCTTTTATTTCTTGCTCTGACGGGATGTGTATAAGTAACTATATTATATTATTTACCATTTTAGTAGAATCAGGGGCATGTAAACGTTTGCCCCGGGCTATTTTGAGTAATTCTGTTATTATTCTTAACATGTGAACTTAATGTTAACATTTCTTTGGTGAAATCACTTGCTCAGGGCAGGACTAAATTAAAAATAAACCTTAATTTTCCAGGGGAAAACCAATTTTTTCAAAACCAATTTTTGCAAGGGGTGTGTAAACTATTGAGCACAACTTTATATGTGTGTTTTAAACTTTTTTAACTAGGGATGGAAATAAGCCTGTGGGCTAAATTCGGTACAATACATGATATGGACACATGAATGTTATAAATGTACATGGTCCCTTTCAAATAAACTTAAATTAAAAAATCAAAAGGTGATGTTGTGTAATTGGGTTTAGTGGAAATTTAGAGATCATTTCTGCGTTACAGGAGCGGCGTACTGTCAGTTCATGGACATGCTGTTTCCTGGCTGCATCAGTCTTAAGAAGGTCAAGTTCCAGGCCAAACTGGAGCATGAATACATCCACAACTTCAAACTCCTGCAGGCTTCCTTCAAGAGGATGAACGTCGACAAGGTGAGACCAATGTGAAACCCTGCCTGGCTGCAAGAGTTGAATCTATTTGCATGATGTTATTTCCTCGTTTTCACTTCCTGTTTCCCGCATCTTAGATCATCCCTGTCGAGAAACTTGTCAAGGGACGATTTCAAGACAACCTGGACTTCATTCAGTGGTTTAAGAAGTTCTTCGATGCCAACTACGACGGGAAGGAATACGAGCCGCTGGAGGCGCGACAGGGACAGGATGCTATTCCTCCTCCAGATCCCGGAGAGCAGATCTTCAACCTGCCGAAGAAATCCCTCCACGCCGCCTGCTCCCCCACCGCAGGTGCAGGTAACCTCCTTTCAAAGTCAATCGATCCATGACGAAAGGTCGCTTGAACATTCTTTTACATGCGTTTATACATTTGAATCGTTCACTTGAAACCCATTCGCACGCAGGAGCCACTAGATCAGCCAGCACAACCCCTAAAGCCTCCAGCACCACCACCACGTCCCGACCCTCGTCCGCTAAGAAGCTGCCGGTGCTGTCAGCGACCCCCGCTAAAGGAGAGAAAGAGCTAGTTGCTCAAGTAACACAACTAAACGAACAGGTGGACCTCCTGACCCCACCAACACCATTCAAATCCAGAAATAAACAAACAAAATCAAGCCAATGTGACATGATGTGTCTAATCCTTCATCTCACAGCTCAACACAATTAAGCTAGCGCTGGAAGGCGTGGAGAAGGAGCGGGACTTTTACTTCGGGAAGCTGCGGGAGGTGGAGCTCTTGTGTCAGGAGCAGGGTCAGGAGAGCGGAGCCTTCGGGGAGAGACTCATGGAGGTGTTGTACTCCACAGACGAGCAGGTCAGTCACAAACACACATTTAGATGGAACTGAAAATGCATGACGTGATTTACGTAAGTCAAATGTGCACACAGGAGGCGGGCGGGGAGGGCCACGAAGCTCCCGCGCAGGAGGAGGATGTCCCGGACGACACACAAGACGAATACTAAACAGCTGTCAATCACACATACGCACTCGGCCAGAGAACTGCTTTCCGGTTCAGCGTTTTCTCCAAACTCGTCACGGTTTATTTTTCCGTTCGGTCTGTGAAGGACTGAGACAGATTGGCCAAATAATCGATTTTGTCCTTTGTTTTATTGTGATGTACATCTGACTGCTTATATAACACAACACAAGTACGGTTTTCCTTTAGCCAAAGTCTTACCACACTGATGAAGTCCTTTTTGATTTGGTGAATTTCTGCTCCAGTTCAGTAGTAGTGTTGTTGTTGTTTTTTAGAGGTTTAGATTTGACATCTAAAATGGAACCGGGATGTTTTAAAGAGACACTGCAATAACCATTTGTGATGTGGTTAAAATAATTTGGGAACAAAAACTTTTGGCTCATTTACAAAAATAGCTTGCACCAGAATACCATAGTAACTACAGTTTTTGTTACTGATTTGACAATTGTGGTAGCTCGGTGTGACCTAAGAAGGGCACGCGTGATTCTGAAAGCATCTCACTAAACAAATGAAACGTCCAGCTACAAGCAATTTATCCGTCCTCATTTAATGCAGATACTGATGCACAGAACATTTCATGGTTAATATAGTGTTACGTGAAAGATTTTGGATCTGTGAAAAAAAGCAGTTACGTGTCACAAAATATGTAAAATGCCATGAAAGAAAAGCTTTTTTGCCCTGTTGTTTTGTCTGATGTAGACAATACTGTAGCAACTATGGTATTTTGTCAGTGGTTACCATGGTAAAATTGTTTCGTCGGACATAGGTTTGTGTTTTAAGCATCGGAGTTTAATGCATACTGGTTCTATGCATGGGAATATAAACTCGTGTGTTAAGAAACTTTTGTAAGTTTTATATTATGTTGTATTTACTTTGAGCATTTTGTGTCTCAACTTCACAGGGGTGGAAGCCAACGACAGTGTTTATTAGACTGCATTTCATTATGAAGCGTGCAATCCGTTTTCTGCATCTTAACGTGTTAGATTTTATTTTGTGTTGAGAAAAACAGGCATCATCTGAAGAAAACACTGCGTATTGAAGTTTTTACTTATGTTGTTGTAAAGCACAGGTCTTAGCAGAAGATCTTCTGAACAGAAAACATTATTCTCGTGATCTCTCGTCAATATTATCTACAGGTCAACGCTTATGTCATTTATTATTGTGTACAAGAAAAAGGAATGTAAACATATGTACTGTTAATAATTATAAATAGACAATGTTTTTCTTTTTTACTACCCTCACGGTATCTCCCCTTATGCATTCCCCAATTGTGTCGCATGTTTGCATTTTATTTGTGAACTTGACCTGCTTTTTACAGACAGTATTTAATAAAAAAGAAAAGAAAAAATATGATGTTAGATGTTTTTTGTATGTTTAACTGTTACATCTCTGGACGTATGGATAGACTTGCTCTAATAAAACCCATCACTTTAAAATAATGAAATGATTCATTTGTATTACTAAATGTCTGTAGCTCAGTGGATTTCGGCCTTTTTGGCCCTCAGATGTTCTACAGAAAGAAATACCAAGACACTATGAAAGATATTTTAGTTCAAGCTTATTTAAATGCTCGTTTGTATTGCAAATAACTTTAATCTATCTTAAGACAACTGCTTTAAAACTGTCTGCGAAATGCATACATATATAATATGTTTAATAAGATTGAGCATTTAACAAGTTTAGATTCATAAGTAGAGAACTAAATCAGACATTTAAATTATTTTAGCTTGTATATTTTTTAACGTTTTTATTATTGTTTTATTATATAAGTATTTTCGGAGCAGTACACGCAATTGGCCGGTAGATGTCAGCAGCGCGCGGCGTCACGAACGTGATGAGCGGGAAAAACAAACCGAAGGAGAAACTCAATGGAAACGTGTAGTAGTATCAAAACACAACGTTTGCTGACGATTACATAATGTAAACTGTTTTTGAAGTCACACTGGAGAGCATTTCATACATAAAGAATAATGTCTAAGGTAAGTTCACATCTTTTTTAAACATTTTAGAGAATGTCAAGCGATCTATTCGCTCTAAGTCAAGTCAAAGTTTTTTAATCAAATGCAAAAGTCGGCTTCAGTACAACTGACTTGAGGTGATGGCATTTTTAAAAGCAGGGTCATATTTGTAGTTAATAAAAGATGTGAAAGCAACAGATCGTGTCTTTGAAGTAAAACTCTGATCTCATGCAGGCTGACATGACTGTAAGTATTGCAGTATAAATGCTTTTCTTGACATGCACACCTGCTTGTGTCTTCAGCGCAAGAGAAACCTTGGCATGAGATGTGTGTTATTTCCAGACGACGTGAAGGATGCCTTCCGAAAGAGCAGAAAAGAACCAAACAAGACATCAACACCAGCCACAAAGTCCTGGGAGAGATGTGGCGAAAGTTTTCTGGACACATCTGTCATCCAGGTGTGTTATCTGTACCACTGAGGAAACGCTGTTGCTCGGTCACACATGTGCACTAAACATCACGTCTTTGTGTATTAGAATCTACAAACATCAGAAAAGACAAGCAGAGATGTCCGGAAAGTGGTTCAGACACATGTGACCGCTGGTAACTGCAGCTTCTTCAACTGATATTCAGATATCATTTATATAGAAGTTTTGTGAAAGGAGGTCAATATCAGTATGCATTTCTTGACCTGTGCTTATATATCTGTGGTGATGTTAAGGAGTTAGAGAGGCCAGCACAGATGAGCCAGTACACATTGCCTGGAGCTCCAGTGAAGATGAAGAGTCAGACACTGAAGATCCTCCTCGACAGACACCACAAACATCCAGAGCTCACAAACTACATCCTGTCCATTATTACAGGAGTCTGCGCATGCTCAGCGCTGGTGTGGGTAAGAACACAACCATGTTATTATAGAGAGTCATATTTCTGGTACTGTCTTAATGTATTGAAAGTGAATTATTTAACTAGAATTTTGTAATCATTATTATTTTGAATTGAATTGTACCGTATATCACAAAACTGTTAACGGTTTGAGATGATAATTAAAATATAGATTCTGCCTTTTCTGGTTAAAGTCCCCGTGAACCCGAAGTTTCATTCGTTTTTACTTCCATATTTTGACACATTTCTGAGTATAATGGAATTAATAGAAATTATGAAAAATAATAATGGTTATGGCTTTCTCTGCGACTTGATTGGATGTATAAAACATTGTGGCATTTTGAAATGGAACTGGCAGCAGGCTGACAGTTGAAGGGGAGGAGTTGATGCATGGTCTGCCCAAGCCGTCTGGATGAAGTGCATTTTCAGACTTTAACTTAAGGTTGCGAGGGCACACAAATTCTTAAAAGAGAATGACCCACATTGATAAACTATTTTACAATAGAAGCTTCAATATTTTATTAAAAAGTAAGCATTGTCATTTTTTATTTCATTGGGACTTTATCAATTGTTATAGACAAATGTCCTCTTTTTCAAATCTTTTCTTGTGGCTGCAGTGCTACAGATCATAACTGTTTTTGAAATGCGTTTATTAATTTGTCCATTTTACACAGAACAATGCTCTCTGATTTCCTTTCAGACATGGACGACCTGCCTTCTATAGATTCAGACAGTGAGACAGAGGAAGACAATTCCACTTCAAAGGACCAAATCGACTTTCCAAACCCTGTTGCAGTGAGTTTGTTAATTGTTTATTCTATAAAAGAGTAATGTTGGTGCATGTGACTCCTGCTATTTATGTCATGAAATAAAAGAACACAGATAAGGTGTTATAGTGTTCCAGTAGGGGGCGTTGATTCCTTAAAGATGATGAGTGGATGCTCCAGGGTTCATGATGTCCCATCTCCTTTTGGGACTGACCTTTGCCACATATATTTATTTGCACTCTGAAGATTTCTCTGTATTAGTACACAACATTTTGAGGAGTAAGGTTGATATCGCCGGAATATAAGATCAAAACACTGTGTCCTGTTTGGACTTCCTGTTTTTCTTGTGTAGGCCACTTACACAAATTCTTATGTAAAAATGATTATTAATTCATTTACATTTATATTTATGCAGTTGATAAATGCTTTTATCCAAAGCAAGTATGTGTGTTCTCGTTGGATTTAATCTCATGATGACCTTAGTGCTCCAATTAAGTTCCAGGAAACAAACGTTCAAATATAATCCTTTAATTTTTTTGGAATCTATTATTGTTTGCCAATCCTTTTTCTGATTTTTGTCATCCACCCTATCCAAATAATAATCAGCTGACTGTAATTGAAACATCACGGAGCATCTTGCAATGGTACATAGTGATAAATCCTGTAATAGTTTTCAGACTTGTTAGCACCTAAATTGGATGTGGGATCAAATTCTTCATTTAAACCGGATGCAGCACTTTCTAACATTATTCTATCTGAATGCAAACCAAACTAAAAGTAAAGGCTTTTTCTGGTTTGAGTCCTGGTGCTCGTGCGTATGATGTTGGTTCAAGTCTAGCCAGCCACACGTTTCAATCACATCAGTCCCATGTATGACTTCAGCGGTGGAGATTAAACCTGCTGTATGTACATGTAAACATGTACACAAAGTTCATATAATGCAGTCTAATACCGATCATAGTGTGTGAGGTCGTCAGTTTGATTTCCAAACTCAAAGGAAATAAATAAACAGATATATTTTGCAAATTCATCCCAATTAATAATTGTGATTTGTGGCATTGTGACGTTTTTATGACAATACATATTTTTCCAATAATAACTCCCATTGTTTTTATTGTGATTTCATTAGGTTCTCAAAATATAATAAAATAATGTAATAAATTAATATAATATCATATAAAAATATGAAATATAATGTAATAAACATATATAATTTCAAATAATGGCTCAATTTAAGATAGGGGTAAAGTATGACCCTCACATGTTTCTTAATATGCACCTGTTTCATTATTTTCGGGTTCACAGGTGCATTTTGTAGCAATATTGTCAATACCAGCATTACCTGTGACATCAGCAATTACATCATATGTTCTATGGTACTAAGAGTAATATATCCTATTACATCACATGAATATGGCACAATTTACTGACATGTGTTAAGCTTCAATTCTGTCAAATCTGAGCACTCGAGGCTTTCTGTTTACTACTTCAGACTACTTCCAGGAATAAACGTCACCTGATCTGTCAGTCTTCTGTCTGCACTGAAAAAATATAATTTCTTGGTATGTTTATCTTGTTTTCCAGAACAGATATCTGTAAATTATATCAAGAGACATTTATTACTTCACTAAAAGCTAAATGGCCTTTTATATTCAGTCTGATTCCTATCAAAATAAAGGGATAGTTCGCCCAAAAATGTAAATTCTGGGACACCATTCACTACCGTAGTAGGAATAACTAAATGGCAGTCAAAGGTGCCCCAGAACCGTTTGTTCTCCTAAATTCTTCAAAATATGTCACTTTGTGTTCAACAGAACAAAAACATTTGTACAGGTTTCAAACAACCTGACTTTGAATAAATGATGACCTTTTTGTGTGAACTATCCCTTTAAGTGAGTTACGCTTATAGAATGAAAAAAATCGGACAATGTGGAAAGAAAAAAAGTTAAAGTGATAGTTCACCAAAAATTGAAATTCTGTCATCATTTACTCACCCTCTTGTCATTTTAAACCTTCTTTCGCAGAACACTGAAGAAGATATTTTGAAGAATTCACTTCTATTGCATGGACACAAAACCAATGCAAGTGAATTGGCGCCAGTTAACAACATTTTTCAAAACAGCTTCTTTATGTCCTGCGGAAGCAAGAAAGTCACCCAGAATTGAAATGACAAAAGGGTGAATAAACAATGACAGAATTTAGATTTTTGGGTGAACAATCCCTTTAATTCATGTTTCACTTAATTTAATAAATGTATCTCAATGTTACTTTTCTTACCCCGTTGGCAAATCGTTTTTCTGTCTTGATGTGATAAAAGACTGAATACAGCGGGGAAAATAAGTATTTGACACATCAGCATTTTTATCAGTAAGGGGATTTCTAAGTGGGCTATTGACACAAAATTTCCACCAGATGTAGCCATCAAGCAAAAAAATTAATTCATACAAAGAAATCAGAACATTTAAGTATACAAGTTCAGTAAATAAAGTGAAATGACACAGGGAATAAGTATTGAACACACTTTATTTAATACTTTGTTGAAAAGCCTTTGTTGGTGATTACAGCTTCTAGACGCCTCTTGTATGGAGAGACCAGTCGTCTGCATTGCTCAGGAGTGATTCTGGCCCATTCTTCCACACAAATGGTCTTTAAATCTTGAAGGTTTCTTGGGCCTCTTTTATGAACTTTGATCTTCAGTTCTCTCCATAGATTTTCTATGGGATTTAGGTCAGGTGATTAATGGGCCATTCAAGCAGCTTGATTTTCTTTCTTTGAAACCACTTCATTGTGTCCTTGGCCTTGTGTTTGGGATCATTGTCTTGCTGAAATGTCCACCCTTATTTTATTTTCAGCTTTCTGGTAGATGGCAGCATTTTTTTTTCAGAATGTCCCTGTACATTTCTCCATTCATCCTGCCTTCAATAATATGAAGTCTGCCAGTACCCCTTGCTGAAAAGCAGCCCCAAACCATGATGCTTCCACCCCCAAACTTAACTGTTTGTATGGTGTTCTTGGGGTGGTGGGCAGTGCCCTTTCCCCAAAAATGGTGTGTAGAATTACTGCCAAAAAGTTCAATTTTGCTTTCATCTGACCATACTATATTCTCCCAGTAATCCACAGTCTTCTCCAAATGTTCTTTCGCAAACTTTAACCGAGCCTCAACATGCTTTTTGTTCAGCAATGGAGTCTTGTGTGGTGAGCATGCATGGATGCCATGGCGGTTCAGTTCATTGCTTATAGTTTTCTTTGAAAACTTTCTATGCCATTATGTACATTGTTACCTTCTTGTTTTCAATACTTATTCCCTGTGTCATTTCACTTTATTTATTATGACTGAGCTTGTATACTTAAATATTCTGATTTCTTTGTATGAATTCAATATTTGGCTTGATGGCTACATCTGGTGGAAATTTTGTGTCAATAGCCCACTTAGAATTCCCCTTACTGATAAAAATGCTGATGTGTCAAATACTTATTTTCCCCGCTGTATGTATCTTAATTTATCGCTACTGATAAACAAGACAAACATACTAAGAAATGAAGTTCTGCTGTATAAATCACACTACCCCATGCCTGCTATTTGTCATCACGTGTCCAACTTTATCCCTCAAGTCAAGACTGAAACCAAAAAACTTTTTGCACGCTTGGCTTTCACAAGAAAAACAATCTTGCTCCTTTTACTGGAAACGCAGGATCTGCTGGTGAGAAATTAAATCTCTCATTCACTACACCTGTGTGACTACCCACAATTCATTTTCTTGTGGCTGTGGTTATCCGTGGCCTGGCATCCTTCATCGTAGCGCAGCAGTTCCATCCTGTTCCTGCCGGTTTGGGATCTGCCCCGTATGACGTGTCTGGGAATGAGATTCGATAGAGCAAAACGTTTGTGTACTCCTCCATTCATTTTGAGCCAGTGCGGACTGAACACATTTTTGAGCCCGAGCCAGGAACATAGTGTACTGCGGAGAGAGAGAGAGACACAGATAGAGAGAGAGAGAGAGAGAGAGAGAGAGAGAGCACGGTGTTTGCTGGCGTTCTGCCCTCCAGGGTCAAGTTGATTCAAATAAAAGAGTGTGTAGGCTGTTCGACGGCCTGGAATGCTGAACGTGTCTCCACACGATAAGAAGGCAGTCGATGTCTCTAGAAGAAAACCAGTTTGGAATAACACAGCAACACAAGCACACGTACAGAGGCCATTAACCCCCCCACATCCATCTTTTACAACCTGTCATAAGGTGAGCGGCTCATATATCAGGCCCGGCTCGTACCTTCAGCACCTTTATCTGTGGAATGGATCTTTCTGTCTTTTTTAGGTGTTTGTTTGAGGGCGTGTACTTCATCAAATGTCTATTGTCTCAGATTTTCCCATAATTTAGAATCAATGTTCCACAGAAAAATTAAGAGATCCCTCGTCAGCATTTCTTTACGTAGTTTGTTAATCTCAGTTTTTTTTTAAAGAAATGTGACGTGTTGAGAAAATCACAGGTTTATTCCATCATACAGACGCAGAGAAAAGAACCATTCTGGTTCAGTGTCTGTTGAATTTCAATAAAATCAAACCTCAGCAGGGACATAAAGTCCTCCAACAGCATGACAACACACAGGACAACTGAGAGAAACATCAAGATTATCACATAAAAAGGAATTGAACTATTCTAGTAAACACATTGACAAATTTAACTTTTGTGTTGCTTGAAAGAGAATCTGAACTTGTTTTCTTTGCAATATTTGAGATCTGAACAAATGCACAGCATCTTTTCTGTTATTTTCACCTGTTCAACCCAAACCCTAACCCTGCTTAACAACTGCAAATAGATTTTTATTTTCTTTTATTTAGTAGAAATATTGTTTACAGAATGAACCAAAACGATCATTTTAGTATTTTTTTCCTTTTTACTAAACTTTTTCCCCGCAGCTGTATATATACTAAAAGTGATGTCCAACTTTGACAAATTGACATCTATTATTTGTGTTTTAATTGGCGTTTTATTCAAACTGATTAATGAAAGATTTTTATTACACGATTCATTTGAATGTTTGATTCTGATTGGTCAGTCGCGACATTCCATGGGTTGTTCATTGCAAATAACAACCGCTCAAAATTATGCTGAAAATCATTTTAAGAGGGCAGTTACATTTTTTTTATTATAAATATGTTTTTTTATAATATCAATGACATTATATTTACGGAATGATTAAACCAAATTGCCTGGTCTTGACGTTAGAACGCCGTTTCTTACTTTAAAAACGAAAGTAAACGGCTTTTTCTCGCAAGATAAAATGAGCTAATAAAATATTTTAAATTCACATTTAATCTCCAGTTTTTATCTCATGTGGCAAGTAGCCGTGTAATAAGCAGGATAATGTACAAGCAGCCGGCTGTTATCGTGAAATAAGTTTATTTCTGCTATAACAACCGGCTGCATGTAGATAATCCCATACTGATGCATGTTTCAGAATTGCGCTCGAAGTGTAAACTTCAGTTCAGCTTTAGGAAGACTTTAATAAGGTTTGGCAAAAACAATGAGACACAACACTGAGTCAACTATTTCTTAGCCTGAACAATAACAGCGTACACAGACAGAAGTTGTAAATAAAGGAGAAGCCACAGGAAGTTGAATGTGGTTTTGGCATTCAGTGATTCGAAGTCTTTTGCAAAGGTGCAAAGGTCAAAGTGACTTTAGTTCTGGAGAGGAGACGCTCACGTTGAGTTTTAAGGTCATTTGGGGGTTATGTACAGCAGGTCAGAATTAACGTGAGGCCAAAGTGTTCTTGTGATTTGCGAAGCACCTTTGCCCTTCTCACTTACTTTGCATTTCAGCATCCAAGTGATTTGTGAATTTGAAGGACGGAACGGATGCAGACGTTGTTGGTTTACAGTTCTTCAAGCTCGGGTAACATGCTAGTTCTGTTTTTATTGTTACTGTTAAAGTAATAAAGCAACAGGTGATGAACTCACTGTGTTTCTTGTCAATTATTTTTGATAAAAACACAGATGTGATCTCTTTAATATATTACTGAGTTCTCTCAAGCATGAAGAATAAATGGAAACGTTTGCTTAAAGTGACAGTTCACCCAAAAATACAAAATCTGTCATCATTTACTCATCCTCTTCAAAGCTGAAGCACTTTCTTTCTTCCACAAAACGTAAAAGAAGATATTTTGAAGAATGTTGTTAACTAGCCCTCATTGACATGCATTGGCTTTGTGTCCTTACAGTACAAGTGAATTGGGGCCAGTGTTGTTCGATTATCATCTTTCTTCAAATATCTTCGTTTGTGTTCTGCAGAAAAAAGTCATACGTGTTTAAAATGACAAGAGGGTGAGCAAATGATGTCAGAATTTACATTTTTGGGTGAACTGTCACTTTAAATCTCATGTGCGTCTCAGATATTTCTCTTGAGAAAAAGAGTCAGAAATGTGTCTGTCATCAGAGTTTGAGACGAGATGTCAACAGTGTGTCAATCTGAGCTCAGATTTGTCTAGTCTGCCATCAAAAGTCACTATTAGTGAAGATCTCAAGATCAACTCAATCATTTTGTCACATTTACCCAAATCCAGATTATTTGACCTCCATACTCGTGGATTTGTCATTTTTGTCAGATTTTATTTCATCTTCGCAATTTTAGGAGAAACATCTAAGACTAAGTTGATACTTAAACTAAACAACTGAGAAAGCTGTTTAAGTGTAGTCTTGTGTAGCCAGACCTTTTCGCCGCTTTCTTTGCAGCCCAAGAGGCCATTTGACTGACAGGTAAAGCAACCAATCACATTTGGTTTCGTGCCGCGTCATGTTTACAGGCGTGAAAATGTCCCCGCAGTTACAGACCGGTATACATTCACGAACAGCAACAAAATGATTATACGTTTATGACGTGAATCTCGCATACTTTAAAGAAACAAGCGTTTAGCCATGATGAATTCTTATAGCAACCGTTGTTATAGCAACACGACAGTTTACTTCTTAAATCAGATCGCTTCGTGTTGTTTCCAGGCGGACCGTTAAAGAATGCGACACGCATGTCTCCCGCCAATCCTGTGAAAGTCAACCACGACTGTCGGAATTTTATTTTGCTCAGGTTGCGCATGCACTACCATCTTGTAGTAACCACCAGGTGGCAACCATGTCCTTGGAGCATCAATTCAATGTAGTTGAAGAAGACCTGAACCCTGTAGGCACGGAGAGATATTGCAATATGTCGTAATGCGCATGCGTAAAAACCAGTGTGTACGTGTATGGGTCAAAAGCAGTATACCTTGCAAGGCTGTGGGTAAAACAAACGAAGTATGACACAGACTTTATGCATCAGACGTTTAGCCAACAGTCTGTGGACGTGACGTCTGAGGCCCAAACTAATAAAAGTGCGCCATCTGAGCGTTTTCCCAGGCTGGATTCAAACTTCCAGAGTCCAGAATCCCCCTTAAACTCATATGAGAAATCAAACATTTGTAGATGAAATATGTTGTGTTGTGCCTGGTTTTGAGACAACAGAAGATCCGAAAATGCAGAGTTATTTGTGAAGAAGGTGAAATGTGGAACGTCATACTTGAAGGTAACACCTGTTTAGTCCTCAGTTCCACCCCGGCGACAGCCTGTCAGGAGTCTAAAGACATCTTTTGAATCCCATGATTTGTGTAATTGTTTGTGTGGACTATGCATTTCAGAGAGTTTATGTGTAGTTTGAGGAAGGGGTTGAAAATGAGACATTTTAAAAGCGCTTTTTGTTTGTTAAAAGTCTCTGTGATTGGTCTTACAGTGTTGCTGCTTGTCATTAAGAATTCAGTCCCTCTGGTTGGTTGTGTAACTTTGAATTTCTATCCTAATTTTAAGAACGATAAGAGTTGAATTCAAAAGATTACATTGAAAGGTTATGCTTCTATTTCATACTCAATCTTATATTGTGTAGACAACACACAGCAACAATAGTTTACGACCTTGAGATCTTTTTATAAATGTGTTGTGTGATCTGCTGATATCTCAATAAAAGCCTTTATGAAAATGAACAATATTCTTACTATAGTGAGCACAGTTTAACTAGTTTTTGCATTTATGGCGCGAACACGTGTTTTTCTAATATGTGTCTTCGGTGCATATTTATAAGTTGTCCATGCATGTATTGAGATGTAAAAATTCAAAAAAATAATATTAGTTTTAGCCGTGTCATATGACCCCTTTTAAATATAATCAACATATTGAGAACGGTTTGAAAATGTTGCGGGAACGTTTTTATAAATGCAATTTTTGCGGTTCTCTATTATAATAATTTCATCATTCTTCAATTTATTTTCTGTTAATAAAAGATCTCATTTCAGTCTCCGGCCGACATCTCTGTCTACTCGTCTAATGATGATGATGATCCAGAGGAGAACAGGACCGATTCTTCTCTCCTGGACCCGGCCGACACCAGCAAACAGTCGGTCAGTGAGTGGGTGCGTTCTGCTCAGGCCATTCTTCAGACGCCCCAGAAACAAACCACCAGAACCATCAAGACCCCCGAGGACTCCAGTAAGAAGAACAGAAGGTTTGAGAGGTGTGATCTGTCAATCTTAAATCATTATTCATAACTTAAGTTTTTTGTTCTTGTGGGGTTTTGTTGATTTCAAAACTTGAACTTTCATTCAAACCCTCAAATATCTTTTCAATGTAAACACAGGACACAAAAAAGGTTCAAAGTCCATCCGCTGTTTCAAGAGTACATTCACACCTTTACCGTAAGACATGCTCATTTGATTGGCTGATGGGGAGTGGCTTCCTTTACTCATTTTGGAATAATTTACCAAAGTGTTTCCTTCACACGCATAGGAATGCGGTCAGACTACTGGTGTTAGTCCGATTACTCATAGCCATTGGTTTCAAGAGAACAAATAAATGTCTTCATGTTAAATGTCTTTATACTGCCCACGTCCTTCTTACAGGAAGTCAGCAGTTACTTAGAATATGTGAATGGGTGTGAAGGGACCGTTGTGTTTGTCCCCTCACGGGGGAGCTCTGTCTCTGTTAAGATTTTGGTTTTCAGTCTGAAAATCTTTCTGTCCGACCCCTCAGCACTTCCTGTAGGGGAGTGAAGAAAAGTTGTCTTATGCACAGGGACACTTCATCTCGAAATTAAAAATCTGTTTTGTTTTCTCACTTTCATGTTGATCCGAATCTCAATGAGACTCTCTAGTGAAAGACAAAAGATGCTTTTTTGAGAAATATTCTAGATGCTCCTTTATGCACTAACATCAAAGAGAATTTCTTACTGTGTTTTTACAATACAAATATCTAAACGTTCTTAAATCATGATGCGTATGCTTGAGAAGCAAGCCAAGTTTCTTTATAGAGCAAATTTCATACACAAGGGTAATTCAAAGTGCTTTACATAAAACAATCATATAAACATAATCACAACAATGAAAACAAGGGATTTAAACACTTTAAAAATGAATTAAAACAGTTAAGAATAAAATGATTATACATGAAATACAGTGAAGTCAGTTGGACACAAAGCATAGTGCTCAAACAGTAGACGCAGGTCAGACAAACGATTAATCTTGATTAATCACATCCAGAATAAAAGTTTGTGTTTGCATAAAACATGTTTGTTTATTCTGCATATTCATTTTAAATTCATAAACACACATATATTTGCAGGTGTTTATATATATTTACCAATAATAAACTCTATATAAATTTGGGGTGTCAAACGATTAATCGTGATTAATCTTATCCAGAATTAAAGTTTGTTGTTACATAATATGTGTCGGTGTACTGTGCATATTATTATTTTTATTTATGAACACATACACATGAATGCATATATTTAAGAAAAACAACAATTAATAAACTTTTATTTCGAATTTCAAATATTGGTAAATATAAATTAATACATTTAAATATTTCTTAATATATGGACAAGTACGTGTATGTTTTGTGTTTATAATCACAAAATTAATATGCAAAGTATACAGATATATATTATGTAAACACAAACCTTTATTCTTTTTTTAACTAGCTTATGCTGACTTTTATGAGTAGTATTTTATTGTTACTTTGTCATTATTATCTTTGTTCGTTTATTATTTTCTTTACATACTTCTTTAATCTTCTTTTATATTTCATTGTCTGTAGCGCTTTGGGTGCGATTAATCCCGATTAATGGTTTGACAGCCATAATATTAATGTTTATTAATTTTTATAGTTTTCTTAAATTTATGCACGGATGTTTGCGTTTTTATTAATACAAACGGTAAACAGACACATGTAATGTAAAAAACAACTTTTATTATGGACACGATTAATAGTTTGACAGCCCTGTTTTTAATTATTTTGCCATCAGGAACAAAGCTAATTTAAATGTACTTAACATGTTCACATCCAGTTGAATGCGTCTTGTTTTCGTAATGAATCTGTGTGTATGATTCAATGTGATCCTGTGTGATGTCTCTTTACAGAGGAGGTCTTGCTGAAAAGCTGAACCGACTCCACAGCCGGCAAAGATCAGCTATAAGCTTCTGGAGACATCAGTGCAACTCAAGCACATCAGCTGGTAAGACACGCCCCCATCAGATCTGTTTATACGAAAACATGTTCATATACATCATGATTTTTAGCACACCACAGATCATCAAACATTTGCTCTCTGTTACTGACCGCTAAGAGGGTATCATTATAAATGTTTATCCAAATAAAAATCTGTTCTGTTCATTTCTGCTAATGTGCGCCAGGAAAACATTTTACCACCAATCGGCTGTTTTCATATTTCCATGATGTGTCGTATATTCCAGAGATGAGATTTTGCCGTGAGAGGAATACAAGTCACAGATCACCTGTTTGTTTCTGCTCCCCGTACAACACGTCTAGCATTGTGAGACAGAGAAGCTCAGA